>NC_139223.1:160184825-160224825 GCF_055691185.1 Crinia signifera | reverse complement strand
CTCGGTGCAGTGCTGGAACCTAGAGATGACATCATCACCATGTGACTACACCCAGGTACAGTGCTGGAGCCTAGACATCACATCATCACCATGTGACTACACCCGGGTGCAGTGCTGGAACCTAGAGATGACATCATCACCCTGTGACTACACCCAGGTACAGTGCTGGAGCCTAGACATCACATCATCACCATGTGACTACACCCGGGTGCAGTGCTGGAACCTAGACATGACATCATCACCATGTGACTACACCCAGGTGCAGTGCTGGAACCTAGACATGACATCATAACCATGTGACTACACCCGGTGCAGTGCTGGAACCTAGACATGACATCATCACCATGTGACTACACCCGGTGCAGTGCTGGAGCCTAGACATCACATCATCACCATGTGACTACACCCGGGTACAGTGCTGGATCCTAGAGATGACATCATCACCATGTGACTACACCCGATGCAGTGCTGGAACCTAGACATGACATCATCACCATGTGACTACACACAGGTACAGTGCTGGAGCCTAGACATCACATCATCATCATGTGACTACACCCGGTGCAGTGCTGGAACCTAGACATGACATCATCGCCATGTGACTACACCCGGGTGCAGTGCTGGAACCTAGAGATGACATCATCACCCTGTGACTACACCCGGGTGCAGTGCTGGAACCTAGAGATGACATCATCACCCTGTGACTACACCCGGGTGCAGTGCTGGAACCTAGAGATGACATCATCACCCTGTGACTACACCCGGGTGCAGTGCTGGAACCTAGCAATGACATCATCACCTTGCGACTACACCCGATGCAGTGCTGGAACCTAGACATGACATCATCACCTTGCGACTACACCCGGTGCAGTGCTGGAACCTAGACATGACATCATCACCATGTGACTACACCCGGTGCAGTGCCGTAACCATGAGATGACATCACCTTGAGACTACACCCGGGTGCAGTGCTGGAGCCTAGACATGACATCATCACCTTGCGACTACGCCCGGTGCAGTGCTGGAACCTAGCCATGACATCATCACCTTGCGACTACGCCCGGTGCAGTGCTGGAACCTGTACATGACATCATCACCTTGCGACTACACCCGGTGCAGTGCTGGAACCTAGACATGACATCATCACCATGTGACTACACCCGGGTACAGTGCTGGAACCTAGACATCACATCATCACCATGTGACTACACCCGGGTACAGTGTTGGAACCTAGACATGACATCATCACCATGTGACTACACCCGGTGCAGTGCTGGAACCTAGAGATGACATCACCCTGTGACTACACCCGGGTGCAGTGCAGGAACCTAGACATGACATCATCACAATGTGACTACACCCGGGTGCAGTGCTGGAACCTAGAGATGACATCATCACCATTTGACTACACCCGGGTGCAGTGCTGGAACCTAGAGATGACATCATCACCATTTGACTACACCCGGGTGCAGTGCTGGAACCTAGAGATGACATCATCACCATGTGACTACACCCGGGTGCAGTGCTGGAACCTAGACATGACATCATCACCATGTGACTACACCCGGGTGCAGTGCTGGAACCTAGACATGACATCATCACCATGTGACTACACCCGGGTGCAGTGCTGGAACCTAGACATGACATCATCACCATGTGACTACACCCGGGTGCAGTGCTGGAACCTAGAGATGACATCATCACCATGTGACTACACCCGGGTACAGTGCTGGAGCCTAGACATCACATCATCACCATGTGACTACACCCGGGTGCAGTGCTGGAACCTAGACATGACATCATCACCATGTGACTACACCCGGGTGCAGTGCTGGAACCTAGAGATGACATCATCACCCTGTAACTACACCCAGGTGCAGTGCTGGAACGTAGAGATGAAATCATCACCATGTGACTACACCCGGGTGCAGTGCTGGAACCTAGACATGACATCATCACCTTGCGACTACACCCGGTGCAGTGCTGGAACCTAGACATGACATCATCACCATGTGACTACACCCGGTGCAGTGCTGGAACCTGTACATGACATCATCACCTTGCGACTACACCCGGTGCAGTGCTGGAACCTAGACATGACATCATCACCATGGCCCTTATTCTGGTTGGTGCGGCCAGAGCCGCACACGGGGCTCCGGCCGCACAAACCAATCCCCGCCCACCCTACGGATCGCCACGGCCGTCCGTACACGGACGGCTGGCGATCCGCATAAAAATGGTGGAGGCGTACGCCTCCACCATGGTGGGAGCTGCCCCCTGCATTCGATGGTCGTCGACCATCGAAGGCAGGTCCGCACGCCCCGGCAGCTCCCGCAAGCTGAGACCACACGGACAATCGTCCGTGTGGTAGCTTGTATGGGGGCTGAAAGCTGACATCCGGCGACGTCAGCTTTCCGCCCCCATGAGTTGCGTCATGCCCTCATTACCATGCATACGCCCCGCGTTTGCATGGGAACGCCCATGAAACGCGGGGCGTACACATAGGGAAATGAGGGCATGAAGCCTCTCACGCCCCTATACGCCCCCTTTGCGGCGGACGAAATACGTCTGCGGCGAAGGGGGCTGCACATGCGCAGATTGACCTCTGCGCATGTGCAGAGTAAAAACATCGGCGGTACGGCCGCACGCGGGCCGTACCGCACGAAGCAGAATAAGGGCCCATGTGACTACACCAGGGTGCAGTTCTGGAACCATAAGATGACATCATCACCTTGCGACTACACCCGATGCAGTGCTGGAACCTAGAGATAACGTCATCACCATGTGACTACACCCGGGTACAGTGCTGGAACCTAGACATGACATCATCACCATGTGACTACACCCGGTGCAGTGCTGGAACCTAGAGATGACATCACCCTGTGACTACACCCGGGTACACTGCTGGAACCTAGACATGACATCATCACCATGGGCCTTATTTTGGTTCATTCTTTATGACAAAATCCTTCTTAGATGGACAAAACCATGTGCAATGCAGGGGGGGCAGATGTAACATGTGCAGAGAGAATTAGATTTGGGTGAGTAATTTTGTTTCTGTGCAGGGAAAATACTGACTGCTTTATTTTTACACTGCAATATAGATCTCACTTTGAAGTAAAACCCCACCCAAATCTAATTCTCTCTGCACATGTTACATCTGCCCCACCTTCAGTGCACATGGTTTTGACCATCTAAGAAGGATTTTGTCAGAAAGAATGAACCAAAATAAGGCCCCATGTGACTACACCCGGGTGCAGTGCTGGAACCTAGAGATGACATCATCACCATGTGACTACACCCGGGTGCAGTGCTGGAACCTAGAGATGACATCATCACCCTGTGACTACACCCGGGTGCAGTGCTGGAACCTAGAGATGACATCATCACCCTGTGACTACACCCAGGTGCAGTGCTGGAACCTAGAGATGACATCATCACCATGTGACTACACCCGGGTGCAGTGCTGGAACCTAGCGATGACATCATCACCTTGCGACTACACCCGATGCAGTGCTGGAACCTAGACATGACATCATCACCTTGCGACTACACCCGGTGCAGTGCTGGAACCTAGACATGACATCATCACCTTGCGACTACACCCTCTGCAGTGCTGGAGCCATGAGATAACATCATCACCATGTGACTACACCCGGTTACAGTGCTGGAACCTAGACATGACATCATCACCATGTGACTACACCAGGGTGCAGTTCTGGAACCATAAGATGACATCATCACCTTGCGACTACACCCGATGCAGTGCTGGAACCTAGAGATAACGTCATCACCATGTGACTACACCCGGTTACAGTGCTGGAACCTAGACATGACATCATCACCATGTGACTACACCAGGGTGCAGTTCTGGAACCATAAGATGACATCATCACCTTGCGACTACACCCGATGCAGTGCTGGAACCTAGAGATAACGTCATCACCATGTGACTACACCCGGTTACAGTGCTGGAACCTAGACATGACATCATCACCTTGCGACTACACCCGGTGCAGTGCTGGAACCTAGACATGACATCATCACCATGTGACTACACCCGGGTACAGTGCTGGAACCTAGACATCACATCATCACCATGTGACTACACCCGGGTACAGTGCTGGAACCTAGACATGACATCATCACCATGTGACTACACCCGGTGCAGTGCTGGAACCTAGAGATGACATCACCCTGTGACTACACCCGGGTACAGTGCTGGAACCTAGACATGACATCATCACCATGGGCCTTATTTTGGTTTCTTCTTTATGACAAAATCCTTCTTAGATGGACAAAACCATGTGCAATGCAGGGGGGGCAGATGTAACATGTGCAGAGAGAATTAGATTTGGGTGAGTAATTTTGTTTCTGTGCAGGGAAAATACTGACTGCTTTATTTTTACACTGCAATATAGATCTCACTTTGAAGTAAAACCCCACCCAAATCTAATTCTCTCTGCACATGTTACATCTGCCCCACCTTCAGTGCACATGGTTTTGACCATCTAAGAAGGATTTTGTCAGAAAGAATGAACCAAAATAAGGCCCCATGTGACTACACCCGGGTGCAGTGCTGGAACCTAGAGATGACATCATCACCATGTGACTACACCCGGGTGCAGTGCTGGAACCTAGAGATGACATCATCACCCTGTGACTACACCCGGGTGCAGTGCTGGAACCTAGAGATGACATCATCACCCTGTGACTACACCCAGGTGCAGTGCTGGAACCTAGAGATGACATCATCACCATGTGACTACACCCGGGTGCAGTGCTGGAACCTAGACATGACATCATCACCTTGCGACTACACCCGGTGCAGTGCTGGAACCTAGACATGACATCATCACCTTGCGACTACACCCGCTGCAGTGCTGGAGCCATGAGATAACATCATCACCATGTGACTACACCCGGTTACAGTGCTGGAACCTAGACATGACATCATCACCATGTGACTACACCAGGGTGCAGTTCTGGAACCATAAGATGACATCATCACCTTGCGACTACACCCGATGCAGTGCTGGAACCTAGAGATAACGTCATCACCATGGCCCTTATTCTAATCGGCTCGGTACGGCCCGCGTGCGGCCGTACCGCCGATGTTTTCTCTCTGCACATGCGCAGAGGTCACTCTGCGCATGTGCAGGGGAATTCTCCGTGTTAAAAATTTAGACGCCGCAAAGGGGGCGTATAGGGGCGTGAGGGGCTTCATCCCCTCATTTCCCTATGTGTACGCCCCGCGTTTCATGGGCGTTCCCATGCAAACGCGGGGCGTACGCATGGTAATGAGGGCATGACGCCACTCATGGGGGCGGAAAGCTGACGTCGGCGGATGTCAGCTTTCAGCCCCCATACAAGCTACCACACGGACGATTGTCCGTGTGGTCTCAGCTTGCGGGAGCTGCCGCGGCGTGCGGTCCTGCCTTCGATGGTCGTCGACCATCGAATGCAGGGGGCAGCTCCCAGCATGGTGGAGGCGTACGCCTCCACCATTTTCGTGCGGTTCGCCAGCCGTCCGTGTACGGACGGCCGTGGCGAACCGTATGGTGGGCGGGGATTCGTCTGGTGCGGTCGGAGCCGCATATGCGGCTCGACCGCACCAACCAGAATAAGGGCCCATGTGACTACACCCGGTTACAGTGCTGGAACCTAGACATGACATCATCACCATGTGACTACACCAGGGTGCAGTTCTGGAACCATAAGATGACATCATCACCTTGCGACTACACCCGATGCAGTGCTGGAACCTAGAGATAACGTCATCACCATGTGACTACACCCGGTTACAGTGCTGGAACCTAGACATGACATCATCACCTTGTGACTACACCAGGGTGCAGTTCTGGAACCATAAGATGACATCATCACCTTGCGACTACACCCGATGCAGTGCTGGAACCTAGACATGACATCATCACCTTGCGACTACACCCGATGCAGTGCTGGAACCTAGAGATGACATCATCACCATGTCACTACACCCGGTGCAGTGCTGGAACCTAGACATGACCTCACCCAGTGCAGTGCTGGAGCCTAGACATGACATCATCACCTTGGGACTACACCTGGGTGCAGTGCTGGAGCCTAGACATGACATCATCACCTTGCGCCGGGAGAGCTGCTTTCCCATGCTGTGCTTGGTCCCGGGTTCCCCTTTGAGTGGCTGACGGTTAGCAGTAGACTTGGAATGACAGTGAGAGGCCGGCCCCCTCCTTCCTCCACTCTCACCTGAGCGCTCAGGTGCTGCGTGACTGTCTGGCGCCCAGCTTCCCTCCTGCTCCCCTGACTCGTTTGTATTACAGTGGCAGCCATCTAAATCTGCCGCACACGGTCATGCATCAATCGGACAGCTGAGTTCTAGGAGAACGTTCTGGGAAAGATCTAAACGTGAATTTAACTTACAAAACAAATGCCGGCTTTGGGGAGATGCGCCTTGTAGCTGGCAGGGAAAGCGCTGTGCGGACTATTAGCCACTGCGGCGTCATCACTCGTACGCCCCCATATGATGCTACAAAGTAGCGGTTTGGATTTTTCCCCCTTATGTACTCGTTATGTTTTGCATGAGATTGTTAATGAAACATAATTATTTTAATAAAACCATTGTTGCACTGTACGACCTTCCGGTAAATGTAACAAAACTCTTGGATTTTTAAGGGAAACAAAATTCCATTTTTCACAGGTGTCACGTTGTCACTGACAGATCCCGACTTCCCTTCCTGCGCTCAGACCTTTACATGTGTTGTTTATATCTGTGCGGCGACTCCTAGTATATAATCCTGTGCCGGTACCAGACCTATCGTGTCCAATATAGACAGAGGATCCGCTGTCCTGCCTCATCCTGACTGATGTAGGGGTGTATATGTGACCCGTTACTGGGGGGCAGGATGGAGGTCTGGTGAAACGCTTCCTCTTACTGTCCATCAGCGCGGGATTGCCCAGATAATAACCTTGCGGCTCTGGCAGAATTGCTGTTCTGTGCCTTTCATCCTGCGCCTCACTCTCCTTTTCCTGTTTCCTTATTGTTCCTGCTCCGTCCTGTATATATGTCTGAGTGCTGGGAGTGTGCGGATGGCAGAGAGGAAGCACCGCCGAAACGTTATCCTTGGCCTTTGACCCTGCAGATTTTTTTGTAACGTGAACGCAGTAATTCCCAACATTGCTTTTTAGGTGTGTGTTCATATGGTCAGCATGTGTGTGTCATCGTTCATCTTGTCGACGTGATGTAGGATTAGAAAGTATTAAGCTTGAAAAAGTGATAAACAGCAATTCAACTCCAAACTGCCATGTTACAGACTGGGTTTGAAAAATGGCAGTTAGCTGATTGGCTAGTTGTGTATCTGGCCCAGTGAGAGAACCCGCAGAATATTTCTTTCCCCAGGATTTTAGGTTATGATTGTGATTAGGGATCTTTCTCTCATCAGTGCAAATCCACACGGCCATCGTAGCAACTGACATCATCCCCAATGTTGGCCAAGATGAACCAGCTGGTTCTCCGACCCCTTGCCTGTTTACATCCTGCTATCTAACCACCACCCACTTGCTTGCACCTCTTGTAATCTGTCTGTCTCCCCTTCCTACTAGATTGTAAGCTCCTCCGAGTAGGGCCCTCTTCCCTCCTGTTGTCATAGCCCTCTTCTCTTCACATGTCACTCACAGCTCTCCTATACTCAAACACTCAGTGACCATCTTCCTCCGCATACTCCTCTCAATCATTGGCCTCAAGCCTCTTATAGTATGTTGATTGAGTCCTCACTACTTACATTTAAGCTGTAATGTGTATTGATCTGTGGCGCTATTTATTTGTACTCTATTTTTGTTATTTATTCAATGTTATGCAAAGTTTTGTCTCCCTGTATTGTCCCTTTGTACGGCGCTGCGAAACACTTGTGGCGCCTTATAAATAAAATTATAATCATAATAATGGTATGCCAGTGTCAACATTGACCATGACTATCGACATTACATTTGACTAGACGACCTCCCATTCATGTCGCCATTCTGCAGTCAACATGTTGAATGACAACATTTTAGAAGTCACCCTATTCTATCACACCCTTATTTATATATTTAAATATAAAAAAACAATATCTTGTTATTGATTTACACATTGGCATCAAAGTATTATAGGTGCATTGCTGTATCCTCAACCTACCCCCCCCCCCATCCTCATCACTGTACCCTCATCCTACCCCCGCCATCCTTGTCGCTGTACCCTTATCCTACCCCCCATCCTCATCGCTGTACCCTCATCCTACCCCCCATCCTCATTGCTGTACCCTCATCCTACCCCCATCCTCATCGGTGTACCCTCATCCTATCCTCATCACTGTACCCTCATCCTACCCCCCATCCTCATCGCTGTACCCTCAACCTACCCCCCATCCTTGTCGCTGTACCCTCATCCTACCCCCATCCTCATCGCTGTACCCTCATCCTACCCCCTATCCTTGTCGCTGTACCCTCATCCAACCCCTATCCTCATCGCTGTACCCTCATCCTACCCCCCATCTTATCGCTGTACCCTCAACCTACCCCCCATCCTTGTCGCTGTACCCTCATCCTACCCCCATCCTCATCGCTGTACCCTCATCCTACCCCCCATCTTATCGCTGTACCCTCATCCTACCCCCCATCCTTGTCGCTGTACCCTCATCCTACCCCCATCCTCATCGCTGTACCCTCATCCTACCCCCCATCTTATCGCTGTACCCTCATCCTACCCCCCATCCTCATCGCTGTACCCTCATCCTACCCCCATCTTATCGTTGTATCCTCATCCAACCCCCATCTTATCGCTGTATCCTCATCCTACCCCCCATCCTCATCGCTGTACCCTCAACCTACCCCCCATCCTCATAGTGGTACCCTCATCCTTCCCCCCATACTCATTGCGGTACCCTCATCCTACCCCCATCTCATTGCGGTACCCTCATCCTACCCCCATCTCATCGCTGTACCCTCATCCTACCCCCATCCTCTTCGCTGTGCCCTCATCCTACCCCCATTTCAATGCTATACCTCATCCTACCCCCATCATCATCGCTGTGCCCTCATCCTACCCCCCATCCTCATCGCTGTACCCTCATCTTACCCCCCATCCTCATCGCTGTACCCTCATCCTACTCCCCATCCTCATCGCTGTACCCTCATCCTACCCCCCATCCTCATCGCTGTACCCTCATCCTACCCCCCATCCTCATCGCTGTACCCTCATCCAACCCCCATCCTCATCGCTGTACCCTCATCCTACCCCCCATCTTATCGCTGTACCCTTATCCTACCCCTCATCCTCATCACTGTACCCTCATCCTACCCCCCATCCTCATTGCTGTACCCTCATCCTACCCCCATCTTATCGCTGTATCCTCATCCTACCCCCCCATCCTCATCGCTGTACCCTCATCCTACCCCGATCTTATCGCTGTACCCTCATCCTACCCCGATCTTATCGCTGTACCCTCATCCTACCCCCCATCCTCATCGCTGTACCCTCATCCTACCCCCAATACCCATTTATCCATATCACCCACAGTTTACAGGTTATAATGTAAATGGTGGATGGGGACTAGGACGACAAGTAAAAAGCTGACCTAAACAATAGGTCTGCACAAATAAAGGTTGACATGGGGATGGTTGACACATGGAAAGGTTGACATGGGGATGGTTGACACACAGAAAGGTTGACATGCATTTTTTATGTTGTTTTTTGGTGTCACTTTGTAGATTCCATTTCAGCACTTATACCCCAGGTCAGTGCCCCGCGTCCCCTCACTTGGCTCACTTCTCTCTCTCTCTCGTTACTCCCTGTTGAGTGGTGCAAGTCTTTAGATGCAGGAGACACGCAATCGAAACGTGTACCGGATCCATCTGTACGTGGTCTCTGGTGTGAGCTGCTGTGGACACGGCCACCGTCAGTGACATGCCCACGGATAACACCCAGGAACGTCCACTGGAATCCACGCTCCCTGCGTTCATCAGGTGTCCTGCGCCTCTCAGGAACATGTGCGCTGTGCCGCCTGAAGGACAAGCTTGGTCCGGCTGCAGGGATATTGCTGTTCCCCCGGATTCCCCTGTGGCCCCTGGGGTTATATAATCCTCCCAGTGCTGGGAGACCAGATCTCCTGTCTGGGGAAATCATCTTTAGTCCCTTTTATGTATTTGTACGTGGTGTTACATCTGGGGGTTCTGTAATAATACAGCGGCCGCTGATAAGTGCCAGGGTCGGGAAGGCGAGGGGTTACTGACCCCTGTGTCGGCAGGCGGATCAGTTCTCTGTGTGTGGACGACATTCCTCTGCTTTCTAGGATTGTCACAGGCCAGGAATGCAATCGTTGTGTTTTGTCCTAATGAATAATCCTAAAGAGCAACATGGTAATGATTGTGTGAGGGCTAATTAGCTGTGACTGATATTTCCGTGCTGTACTTGTCATTATCCGACGAGGGGTTCGGTCCAAGAGTCTCCGCGAGTGTCTGCAGCGAGCCGAGGCCGGTCACCGTGGTTATATATATATATATATATATATATATCTGTACAGCACCTATTGTTATCATCCTTTACTTGGCGCCACAAGAGATCTGCAGCGCCCAGTCACATATGCGCCCAGTAAAACAGGAGACAGTGACTGATCTCTATATCCGGAAGTACAGTCCTCGCCAGCCTTCATTTGCACAATTTACCAATCACCACAGAAACTGAGCCCCTTACCGGAACCAAGGGTGACAAACGCGTGTCCACCCCAATATATAACATCACAACGCCTAATATGCGGGAACCGGTGTCATCGGGAAACGTTACCACATAAGAAACGCAGAGACCGTAAAGCAACACGTACAAACAATGGGCGCTATACCTGATATATATTATTGCTATTCCGATATACTGTATTCAGAACGCTTCGAGCCTATTCTATAGTAAGGGACCTGTTTTATAACTCGTCTCACGTCGGAAACACTTGTGCGTCAGTATATTTTGTGTGTCAGGAGAAGCTTTGTCTTATTATATTGTGGAAAGGTGGAACGCTGGAATCAGTCAGGTTGATCTCCATCCGCAGCGTTCGCCGTCCCTTATGTTATAATAGGAACAAGCTCGGCGTGTCAAAAACTTGTGAAGGTCGGACATGAATGCAGGTTCTCCAGGAGTGATATACCATCCGCTCGCAGTACTATATGTGAGTAATGTGCAATTATAGAACTCTGGGCTCTCACATAAAGACGCAGCGCTGGGGAAATTGCTATCGCAGAGGCCAACAGGAATGTGTGATGGGAGATTAGCTGCTCCTGACATCTATAGTACGGGAGGTAGGAGAGGGGTAAGGATGACCTCGCAGAGATACCCAGCGCTCGTGTCCATTCCTGCAACTCCATCCAGAGACCAGAGGAGGAGAGAATATTATATATATATATATATATATATATATATATATATATATATATATATATATATATATATATATAGTAACCAGTATCCGGTCGACGGGTCACATGGTTAAATGGTCAATGTGCTGTGTGTCCTGGCATAACGCGTGCACCAGTGACTTACTGCGCCATTTGGGCACCCATGGTTGCAATGTAGCCATGATGTAGCAAACGCTTAGTTAGCGGCCTGTTTACTGTAAGCACCAATAGCAAAGATTGTGTAAGGCCGCTATCACATCAATAAGAATAACCTCTTGGGCGACAAGGGAATAGCGCCGGTGGCAGGGCGGCGAGGGAAGAGTGCCGGAGGCAGGGCGACAATGGAAGAACGCCGGAGGAAGGGCGACGAGGAAAGCGTGCCGGAGGCAGGGCGACGAGGGAAGAACGCCGGAGGCAGGGCGACGAGGAAAGCGCGCCGGAGGCAGGGCGACGAGGAAAGCGCGCCGGAGGCAGGGCGACAAGGAAAGCGCGCCGGAGGCAGGGCGGTGAGGGAAGAGCGCCGGAGTCAGGGCGGCGAGGGAAGAGCGCCGGAGGCAGGGCGGTGAGGGAAGAGCGCCGGAGTCAGGGCGGTGAGGGAAGAGCGCCGGAGGCAGGGCGACGCGGAAAGCGCGCCGGAGGCAGGGCGACGAGGGAAGCGCGCCGGAGGCAGGGCGACGAGGGAAGCGCGCCGGAGGCAGGGCGACGAGGGAAGAGCGCCAGAGGCAGGGCGACGAGGAAAGAGCGCCGGAGTCAGGGCTACTAGGGAAGAGCGTCGGAGGCAGGGCGGCGAGGGAAAAGTGCCGGAGGCAGGGCGACGAGGGAAGAACGCCAGAGGCAGGGCGGCGAGGGAAGAGCGCCGGAGGCAGGGCGACGAGGGAAGAGCGCCAGAGGCAGGGCGACGAGGAAAGAGCGCCGGAGTCAGGGCTACTAGGGAAGAGCGCCGGAGGCAGGGCGGCGAGGGAAAAGTGCCGGAGGCAGGGCGACGAGGGAAGAACGCCAGAGGCAGGGCGGCGAGGGAAGAGCGCCGGAGGCAGGGCGACGAGGGAAGAGCGTCGGAGGCAGGGCGACGAGGGAAGAGCGCCGGAGGCAGGGCGACGAGGAAATCGCGCCGGAAGCAGGGCGAGGAGGGAAGAGCGCTGGAACATGGCGTCGAGGGAAGAGTGCCGGAGGTAGGGCGACGAGGAAAAAACGCCAGAGGCAGGAGGACGAGGGAAGAGCACAGGAGGAAGGGCGACGAGGGAAAAGTGACGGAGGAAGGGCGACAAGTTAAAAGCGCTGGAGGATGGGCAAGAGAGGCTGAGGAATCAGTAAATACTGCGCATACACAAGAAAGGTTGCCACGTTGCATTTGGCTGCAAGCAATTAAACAGGACTATTCACACACACGGTTGCCGCTGGTGTTGGTAGTAAATAGGAGGTTACAGGGGGATTGCGCTGGGTGTTTTTCCAGCACTCCTATAAATGAGGCCCAGCGAGGACGGCTGAAGCCATTCGGACGGATAGCGAAGTCGCGTCAGGGTCACCCGCGTCTAGCCTCCTCTTAGACCTTTCCAGAGACTGATTGACCTAATTATTAAACAGTGCTTTTTGTGTTCTGTAATGAAGAACGGATATGATGAGATTATTACCTTTCCCACCGGGGAAGAAGATCAGTGCCTCCTATTATGACCAACTACAGACAGTACTAATCTATTATCCAATTAGTCATTTCTCCTAATTCTGCTGCATTTCCTGCCAGCTGTCCTCATGTATCAGAGGGTGAGAGGGGGCCGTCTGCTGAACTCAGGAGACAACCTTGATTTGTATAATTACCGGCGACCATGGAGAGTGTCCTCTAATTAGAGTTTCCTGCAAGGTGCATTCTGTATGATGTACGCCAGCGTCCATCTGCCAGTGCCTTGTATCACCGTGGGGTACCTGCGTTATAGCCAAGGGGTTAACGACGTGTAATTCCGTCTCAGGGGGAGCTCGCAGTAAATATGTATCAAAGCCTGCAGATGGCTGCCATGGCGGAAGTGAGAGAAAGGCGCTTGGATCCTTACCGTCAGGGCCTAATTGGCATTTACGCGTATAGCGACGGAATATTCCGCTGATCCTGAATCTCTCCTGATTTCTGGTGATTTTTAGTAACGGGAATGTTCGAATTTAAACAATTGAAAAAATATTTTTTTAATAATTGTCAGTTCTAAAGTCCTTATACAGTAACTGTCACCTAAAGGTTGACAAACCTCCGACCTCTGTCAACAATGTTCCCCAGGTGTCCGTGTTCCAAGGATCTCCCTGTTTGTGCACAGATGATATAACCAAACTGGCCGAGGTGCTGAATACATCATCTGTGCTTAGGCATGGATATCCTGAAAACCTGCAATGAGGAGAGAATGGGAGCTTTATCAAATCTTGGAGAGAGATAGAGTACCATCCAATCTGCTTCGGTTTCATGGTCCTTTCCTAGCACAGCCTGTGAGACTTGATACCTCTCCCCCAGCTGCCGGCTCTATCTCGGTCCTAAGACTTTGGCCCAGATGCACTAAGCTTCAAAAGTGATCAAATGGAGAGTGATAAACCACCAGCCAATCAGCTGCTTCCTGACATTTTTCAAACCCAGCCTGTGACATAACAGGTAGGAGCTGATTGGCTGGCTGTTTATCACTTTTGAAGCTTAGTGCATCTGGCCCCATGTCTCCCGTGTTTCTGTGCAGACGCCGCATGCTGTACATGTGTGTGACAGAAAAGCTTTGGCGTGTTTTCCAAAGTCAATTAAGGTAAAAAGTTCACAGGTGAAAGTCTTTAAAAATGATTTGCTGGTGGGAACAGGGCAGAGGCCGGGGTGACGGAGGGAGCGCATTGTTCCTGTAACATTACCTGCCTGGGCCCATTCGCCTCCCTCAGGAAGGACTGCAAGCACAATAATTCTATTATCCTTTCTCATGTCATTAACCCATTCCCGGCCGTTGTGTGTCTGCGCTGGGGGACGGTTATCCAGCAGCAGCTGTCAGGGGGATGTGTACCCTTATAGCGTGGTAGCAGATGCTGAACAGTCCAATTTACCATGCGCAGCCCATTTGCTGGCTCCGTTTCTGGTGTCACTCTCCTTTAGTCTTTCACCAGGACAAGGCTTCGGGCCAGATGCCAGCCAATCAGTTCCTACCTGTCATGTCACAGGCTGGGTTTGAAAAATGTCAGGCAGGATCTGATTGGCTGGTGGTTTATCACTCTCCATTTTATCACTTTGAAGCTTAGTGCATGTGGCCCTGAGGCAGCCAATCGCTTACGTGCGGCAGTATGATCCCATGATTGTGGTGATGATGTCACTGTATGCACCTAGGTGACTGCACCATTTGTGCTGTGTATTGTCAGGTCATTGTGACGTTATAGCGGCCTGTACTTCCACTGCTCCAGTGATGTTCTCTGTGATAACATCCCAGGATAAGAGCCGGATAATATAACGTGTATATGTGATGGCTTTCTACGCCAATCTGAGCGCACACTGCAGGAATAATAAGTCATTGTGTTCTGCGCCTGGCCTTTGCTGGGTCCTAAGTAGCACTCAGGGGGGGTCCTGACCCCTCTTATCGCGGCTCAGCAGCCAGGCAGGGGGCACCTTTGTGTGGACTGTCAGGGGCAGCGGGGTTACTGAAGACAAAACTATCCCTTCTGGGGGTGAGCACTCTGCAAACAATGAGGCGGACAAAGTTTTTATGCAGCTTAGTGCAGAGATATCGGAAGGGGGGTGCGGGGGGGGGGGGTGGTGGTGGTGTGTGTGTGTGTGTGTGTAATCCGTGTTATGAATATTTCATCGTGCATAATCAAAGGCTTTGTAAAAATTACCCAACCGCCGACCCCAACCTTCCCTGCCAATGGGAGACTCCGTCAGCAGAATGAGAAGCCAGATGTCTTATTTATATCACACTAGATTGGTGTCTGTATATCTCTCTCATCCCATGTATATACTGACGAGTGGCTCCCAGTGATGTATATACTGACGAGTGGCCCCCAGTGATGTATATACTGACGAGTGGCCCCCAGTAATGTATATACACTGACAAGTGGCACCCCAGTAATGTATATAATGACGAGTGGCCCCCAGTAATGTATATACTGATGAGTGGCCCCCAGTGATGTATATACTGATGAGTGGCCCCCAGTGATGTATATACTGACGAGTGGCCCCCAGTGATGTATATACTGACGAGTGGCCCCCAGTGATGTATATACTGACGAGTGGCCCCCAGTGATGTATATACTGACGAGTGGCCCCCAGTGATGTATATACTGACGAGTGGCCCCCAGTAATGTATATACTGACGAGTGGCCCCCAGTAATGTATATACTGACGAGTGGCCCCCAGTAATGTATATACTGACGAGTGGCCCCCAGTAATGTATATACTGACGAGTGGCCCCCAGTAATGTATATACTGACGAGTGGCCCCCAGTAATGTATATACTGACGAGTGGCCCCCAGTAATGTATATACTGACGAGTGGCCCCCAGTAATGTATATACTGACGAGTGGCCCCCAGTAATGTATATACTGACGAGTGGCCCCCAGTAATGTATATACTGAGGTGTGGCCCCCAGTAATGTATATACTGACGAGTGGTCCCCAGTAATGTATATACTGACGAATGGCCCCCAGTGATGTATATACTGACGAGTGGCCCCCAGTGATGTATATACTGACGAGTGGCCCCCCCAGTAATGTATATACTGACGAGTGGCCCCCCAGTAATGTATGTACTGACGAGTGGCCCCCAGTAATGTATATACTGATGAGTGGCCCCCAGTAATGTATATACTGAGGTGTGGCCCCCAGTAATGTATATACTGACGAGTGGTCCCCAGTAATGTATATACTGACGAGTGGCCCCCAGTAATGTATATACTGACGAGTGGCCCCCAGTGATGTATATACTGACGAGTGGCCCCCCTAGTAATGTATATACTGACGAGTGGCCCCCCAGTAATGTATGTACTGATGAGTGGCCCCCCAGTAATGTATGTACTGACGAATGGCCCCCCAGTACTGTATGTACTGACGAGTGGCCCCCCAGTAATGTAAATACTGACGAGTGGCCCCCCAGTAATGTAAATACTGACGAGTGGCCCCCCAGTAATGTATATACTGACGAGTGGCCCCCCAGTAATGTATATACTGATGAGTGGCCCCCCAGTAATGTATATGAGGTACAGTGCGGACCAATCAGAAAGAAGGTGATGACATAACACGGCTTGTGAATGAGTCCATATTGCATAGGTTGACACCAATAGGCCAACATGCACAAGGTTGACATTGGCTAAATGTTGACGCATTAAACTGTTGACGGGCTCGGTCACCCTTATGCCCACTCCACCCTTATGCCCACCCTTATGCCCACTCCACCCTTATGTCCACCTTATTGCCCTAAAGCTCATATGACTCTCAGCCCGGCAATTTATCTATATAGCAAATCAGGTTTGGTCGTTCTCCGGGTATGTGATGCACGGTGTATGAGCTGCGCGGCGTATGGGCTACGCAGTGTATGGGATGTGCGGTGTAAACCCTTTATAACACTGCCGCAGAACGCTTATGGTGGCACTTTCCTCATCCGTAACTTTTTATGATTGTATATTGTGCCAGGGGCAGCTCCGGAGTCCTCTCAGGTGCAGTAATAAAAGGTAATCAGCGGTTCTACCTCCTCCATCTCTGCTGATCTGTCCATTACATGCCGGAGTGACAGCGAAACCTTTAGTGCGCGCTGAACCCCGGGGAAATCACGCTCGGCTGCCTCCATGGGTGTTACATGTATAAAACATCTTCCAAGTATCCAAAAGTGACATTTCGGCCTAAATCATGTTGGAATTGACTTGCTCCTTGCTTCATTGATCTTGGTGATTTCTTAGCTCCTCCGCTTTATTTTCGTTTCCAGGTGGACGGAAGATGTGATAGTCGGGTTCTGGTGATTTGCAGGATCATTTTTATAACATTTCATTTGACATCTGCTATTTTGGTCATTTTCTTCTCTCGTGTTGCTAACATTGTGTTGTGATGTGTTGTGTTGTTCTATACACACACACACACAATACTTGTGCGACCAAACAGCTGGAACATTAAATAATCCTACAATAACACTAATGCAAATATCTGCCTAAAATCTGCTTGGCAGGATCTCCCCACAGTATTTATCTGTTACTGTCTGCACTCATCGGACCAGGGAGATGATGCACCATAGTGTCTGTATTCCAGGGTGCCAGGGACCATAGTGCCTGTATTCCGCGGTACCAGGGACCATAGTGTCTGTATTCCAGGGTGCCAGGGACCATAGTGCCTGTATTCCGGGGTACCAGGGACCATAGTGTCTGTATTCCAGGATGCCAGGGACCATAGTGCCTGTATTCCGGGGTGCCAGGGACCATAGTGCCTGTATTCCGGGGTGCCAGGGACCATAGTGCCTGTATTCCAGGGTGCCAGGGACCATAGTGCCTGTATTCCGGGGTGCCAGGGACCATAGTGCCTGTATTCCGGGGTGCCAGGGACCATAGTGCCTGTATTCCGGGGTGCCAGGGACCATAGTGCCTGTATTCCGGGGTGCCAGGGACCATAGTGCCTGTATTCCGGGGTGCCAGAGACCATAGTGCCTGTATTCCGGGGTGCCAGGGACCATAGTGCCTGTATTCCAGGGTGCCAGGGACCATAGTGCCTGTATTCCGGGGTACCAGGGACCATAGTGCCTGTATTCCGGGGTTCCAGGGGCCATAGTGCCTGTATTCCGGGGTGCCAGGGACCATAGTGCCTGTATTCCGGGGTGCCAGGGACCATAGTGCCTGTATTCCGGGGTGCCAGGGACCTTAGTGCCTGTATTTCGGGGTGCCAGGGACCATAGTGCCTGTATTCCGGGGTGCCAGGGACCATAGTGCCTGTATTCCGGGGTGCCAGGGACCATAGTGCCTGTATTCTGGGGTGCCAGGGAAATAATCCGGACCCCGTGAAATGTTTGTTGGCCGTACTCGGTCGCTGTCTCCCTAGTCACCGCTGTGCAGGGTGAAATACGTTACATCTGTTCATTTGTGACTGCAGTAGAAGAAATGTCGGCCCACTCGTGTGGTCTGCGGGTGTCCGGTGCTGATGTTTATTGTAGACTTTGTGCACAGTATGGAGAAAGTGTTTTGTCACAAAGATGTGTGTATGACGGTGGCACAAGTGTCAGCCATGAAGAAGGAGCCGGAAGACTTTCCACATCCACAGCATTGAACACTGACTATGCACGTGAGATGATTCTGTTGGATAGATAAGTGGGTTGTGTTACCTATGGAATAATCCACAAAATAATTGGGTGCATTCGTGGCCGCAGCGCAGCCTAAGACATATTTGAGAGCATACAGAAGCTTGTTGACAGATGGACAGAGGGCCTGATTCTGTACCTCTCGCTAAGCAGCGGTCGCCCGGCAAAACTGACTTTTATTTCCTCTGTAAATAGCTGAAGACGGGATGGGCGCTGATGTTCTGTGATGTCCACCAGCCCTGGCATAGATCAGCTGAGCGTGTGTCCGCGCCCAGCCTTCCTTCCCCACAGCGAATGGCCCGACGAGTGTGTAACCAGGATTTGCACATGCGCAGAAATGCGTAAGCACAAACCTTGACCATCGGGGTAAGGGCAGAAATCGAATCGCAACGAGCGATCCTGAATCGCCCCCAAAGTGTAGATTATATCCATAAATAATCTATTTGTGTTTTCTGGAAGTTGATTAAAGGACATGAAGAGTGTGGATAATTTCTGACTGTCCCTGGTAGATGTATTGCTGCTGGACCTCACAGTGAGCACAGCCCCCGGGTAAGTTGTACCGGCCCCACTCTCGGGGCTTCTGTAGATTATTGATGATGACACATCGATGGTTTGCAGTTTATCACCGATGGCAGTGCATCTGAGGAGGAAGCTCCCGTTATCTGCAGATACAGCTTTCCTTCTGACAGTATCCGCATACCCCATGCCCTCTGGGATGTAGTGTATGCCCGCTCTGCTCCCATAACCCCCATTCCTGGTCGCCGGAGCCGGTGGAAGGATGAAACGCACAGATGGCACCCGCTGCATGTTGGAGACGGATCAGAACTGCGCAGATTATTGTATAGGTCTTAGAGAATCTGTCTGACTGGCTAACGTCTCACCACATGGACTCGCCAAGGCTGGGCCAGCCACCGGGGGCGCTGCAGGGTCCCATAACAAATGTTATACCAAGTCGTAAAACAATGGGAAGAATCGTTTCCTCTCTCTCTGACATTCTAGACTATTATTCTGTGGAGGAATCCATTATATATATATATATATATATCAATCATATATATCTGTGCGTGGGGAGGACGATGCTGCCTAATGAATGATACTTTCCAGCCAACTAATCTAATTACATTGGGAGCAAATTACTTTTACTTTAATAAACAGGATAATTTAATAAATGTAAATGACCCAACAAATTTAAATTCCTGAAGTGTAACAAGAATACTTTTATGAATGTAACAGAATTTTAATTAGCTGCCATTTTACTAGTTTCCAGCCACTAATTACGGCTGTGTACGATATATGTAACTGCGCGTTCTATTCAGTCGTAACTTATTTAGCGCAATAACAGATTCAAATGAATGCAACCCCAACATACACGCACACATACATACATACATACATACATACGTACTCACACATACACTAACATGCACACTTACACATACATACATACATACTAACACATATACATACCCACACATCTACATACACACATACGTATACACACACACACACACATACATACATACACACATACGCACACACACACACACATACATACATACGTACGTACTCACACATACACTAACACGAACACTTACACATACATACATACATACTCACACACACACACACTTACACACTACTAACACATATACATACACACACATCTACATACATACATACATACGTATACACACATACACTAACACGCACACTTACACATACATACTCACACACACACACACACACACACACACACACTAACACATATACATACACACACCTACATACATACATACGTATACACACATACATACATACTGTACATACGTATACACACACACGATATCTCCAACCATTGCTGTGGTCATTCCATTTCTGACCCCATCAGCTTCTGTGTGGTTGCAGAGCTGCTGGATTGTCCTGTGGCCCCTGCACCGTGGCACTTGGGTGTCCTGATAGGCAGTTTGTTACCTTGTTCTCTACATCGTGCCCCCCCAATATGTACTGTATGTGGATTGGCATGTGGCCCCTGCACCGTGGCGCTTGTGAGTCCTGATAGGCAGTTGGTTACCTTGTTCTCTACATCGTGCCCCCCCCCCCCCCCCCCCCAATATGTACTGTATGTGGATTGTCCTGTGGCCCCTGCACCGTGGCACTTGGGGGTCCTGATATGCAGTTGGTTACCTTGTTCTCTACATTGTCCCCCCCCCCCCAATATGTACTGTATGTGGAACGTACTGTATGTGGATTGTTTGCACTTCTCACAACTACTACTTTACAATGGACAAATAGATGATAACAGATCATCTTCTCTCTCCCACAGAAGGGCGGCGTGGAAGGACATTTCGCTTTTCCAGAGGGTACTGCGCAGATGACCTTTGAGATCCCGCTGAATGATACTGGATCGGCCGGACTGGGAGCCAGCCTGAAAGGAAACAAATCCAGAGAAACCAACAATGATTTAGGGATATTCATTAAATCCATCATTCACGGAGGGGCGGCCTTTAAGGTAAGGAGAGATTGTTTTGTATGAGAGATGAAGTGTATGTGCTGCTGTCAGTGAGGAATGATGTGGTGCTGTCAGTGAGGTGGGGATGTGCTGCTGTCAGTGAGGTGGGGATGTGCTGCTGTCAGTGAGGCGGGGATGTGCTGCTGTCAGTGAGGTGGGGATGTGCTGCTATCAGTGAGGCGGGGATGTGCTGCTGTCAGTGAGGTGGGGATGTGCTGCTGTCAGTGAGGCGGGGATGTGCTGCTTTCAGTGAGGCGGGGATGTGGTGCTGTCAGTGAGGCGGGGATGTGGTGCTGTCAGTGAGGCGGGGATGTGGTGCTGTCAGTGAGGCGGGGATGTGGTGCTGTCAGTGAGGCGGGATGTGGTGCTGTCAGTGAGGCGGGGATGTGGTGCTGTCAGTGAGGCGGGATGTGGTGCTGTCAGTGAGGCGGGGATGTGGTTCTGTCAGTGAGGCGGGGATGTGGTGCTGTCAGTGAGGCGGGGATGTGGTGCTGTCAGTGAGGCGGGGATGTGGTGCTGTCAGTGAGGCGGGGATGTGGTGCTGTCAGTGAGGCGGGGGTGTGTTGCTGTCAGTGAGGCGGGGGTGTGTTGCTGTCAGTGAGGCGGGGGTGTGTTGCTGTCAGTGAGGCGGGGATGTGCTGCTGTCAGTGAGGCGGAGATGTGCTGCTGTCAGTGAGGCGGGGGATGTGCTGCTGTCAGTGAGGCGGGGGATGTGCTGCTGTCAGTGAGGCGGGGATGTGCTGCTGTCGGGGATGTGCTGCTGTCGGGGATGTGCTGCTGTCGGGGATGTGCTGCTGTCGGGGATGTGCTGCTGTCGGGGATGTGCTGCTGTCGGTGATGTGCTGCTGTCAGTGAGGCGGTGATGTGCTGCTGTCAGTGAGGCGGTGATGTGCTGCTGTCAGTGAGGCGGTGATGTGCTTTAACACAAAAAAATATATCTTCTCTTTTGCATGGGAGGTAAATGGGGAAATCCTATGCGTTTCGTTTATCAGACTTCTTCAAGGGCTCATCAGGACCTGACCTCCCATGCAAAAGAAAAGATATTTATATATATGTGTGTGATAATGGGTCACCCAATTATTTCTACATTACATGCTTCTGGGTCTTGCAGTGTCCCCATTGTGTAAGGTGTCCGGTAACCCCGCAGAGTGATATAAAACGTGTGCGTTACCGCAGCGAGCAGCGCCATTTCCTGCCATAGTCCTCATCATGGAGACTTGTCCTCGTACATAAGTGTATCCACATCTCTGCAGATTCCCATATTCCAGCTTTGTACATTTGCATTGTATTTATGTTAATGTTTTCCGTTCGCCGCCTGAGTTCGCTTATGTCCACCATTAAGCTACACGGCGGCACAGGCTATGGTAATCAGGCAGCCATGGCATCCATCACGTCTGATCCTCTGTCAGTGCAATGTGCCGCGTTCCTGTCGCACAAATAATGACTGCACTGTTGAAAGGACAGAAGCAATGCAGATTGATAAAAATGCATTTATTGTACGCGTTGGCGATATCTTACTGGGAGACATGGCGCTGCATAATGCAATGTACCATCCCATCCAACAATTCCCAGCACTGTCTGTGTTCCGCCATTTTGTTGTAGTCCATGTTCTGCTGAATCATTAAGTGTATACAGACATACTGTATGGTGTTACTAAGGGGTCTGTTTATCCAACTCCGATTTGTTCGGGCTACATTGAAATGTCAGCAATTGATCATTATGAGCAGAGCAGCCTATCGGCGATACTGATCCGGGGCGGTCAGGATTTATTTACCACTATGCCTCATCAGTCTGCGGACATTGGCGCCTGTGCCACCGGGCTAGCTGGCTCATTCACACCGGAGCTTAATGCCCAATTCAGCCCCACTTCCATTTAAAATAAAATAATTTGACACATTAAATAAATATACAAAGATAAAATAACATTTTAAGTTACAAATTTTGCTTCTTGCATTATTCAAAGAAATGAATTCCTGATTCCTGTTCCCCTGGTATATTATTGCGGTGGTGCATGGGCTGCTACCTTACTGGGGATACAGACCACGTCCGCGCAGCATCACTGTCTAACCTCCTTAGTATTTAGATCACGGTGCGCTGCTGGCCTCTGCAGCAGTGACGGGGTTAAGTTCTCAGCCAATATTTTAAAAGCCCAGAAAATTGCAGGATAATTTGTGAAGCGCATTAAAACATCAGCTTTTTAATATGGTAAGTGCTTCCCCGCTGGCCGGCCGGCCGGACCAATACTTGGGTAATACGCTGCCATTACAATTTGTCTTTCTTGACAGCGTGTCACTGAGAAAAGTTTGGATACTTAATTAACCCCTTTATCGCCGAATTGCAGGTAAAGAATATTAATAGGGTTCCCTTATAATTGGGGGTTGTGCAGTTACTATTACACCAAGCAATATAAAGGAATACACCATGAGCTTGGTGTATGGGTTCTCTTACTATAGGGTGATTCATAGGATTGGGGGAGCCATAATGGGGTATACGATTAGGGGAACAGCAGATAATCTCTCCACAGCTACCTGTATAATGGAATAGAAGGGGGTTCCCCAGCCAGGACCCAGCCTCTAATTACTATTCAGTCATTTATGACCCACGTGCCTAATACTAGCAGGTACCCCTATGTAGTATCTGCAGCCCTAGTGCCTAGCAAGGGCCCCGGTCCTGTAATGCCCCTTAGCTGCCTGGTGGCTTCTGTATGAGAGAGAGAGAGGCTAATAGTACATTTATGTACTGGTTAATAGCCCATTAAAGTGACAGCTTTGTCCCTATCTGCTCCTACATCATCATTTTGCCTTCACTTTCTGCTAAGGAGGAATTTGGCCCATTGAGCGGCCTCTAGTGGTCACTGTCAGTACTTCAGCTCAGTGGTGAGGAGTGGTTAGCTGCCGCTGATACTGACTATATAAATATAATATATATATATATATAGAAAAGAGGAAAAGAGGGGCGCTCCATAGTGCATAAAACAGCTTGGTAATGGTGCATTTATTAGGGGTCGGGCAGATTGGTAATGGTGCATTTATTCTAGCATGGACATCCTGAAAACCTGCACTGTCACTACATAGTCCTTACAATATGTGGGATGCGCCCTAGCATGGACATCCTGAAAACCTGCACTGTCACTACAAAGTCCTTACAATATGTGGGATGCGCCCTAGCATGGACATCCTGAAAACCTGCACTGTCACTACATAGTCCTTACAATATGTGGGATGCGCCCTAGCATGGACATCCTGAAAACCTGCACTGTCACTACATAGTCCTTACAATATGTGGGATGCACCCTAGCATGGACATCCTGAAAACCTGCACTGTCACTACAAAGTCCTTACAATATGTGGGATGCGCCCTAGCATGGACATCCTGAAAACCTGCACTGTCACTACATAGTCCTTACAATATGTGGGATGCGCCCTAGCATGGACATCCTGAAAACCTGCACTGTCACTACAAAGTCCTTACAATATGTGGGATGCGCCCTAGCATGGACATCCTGAAAACCTGCACTGTCACTACATAGTCCTTACAATATGTGGGATGCGCCCTAGCATGGACATCCTGAAAACCTGCACTGTCACTACGTAGTCCTTACAATATGTGGGATGCGCCCTAGCATGGACATCCTGAAAACCTGCACTGTCACTACGTAGTCCTTACAATATGTGGGATGCGCCCTAGCATGGACATCCTGAAAACCTGCACTGTCACTACATAGTCCTTACAATATGTGGGATGCGCCCTAGCATGGACATCCTGAAAACCTGCACTGTCACTACGTATTCCTTACAATATGTGGGATGCGCCCTAGCATGGACATCCTGAAAACCTGCACTGTCACTACATAGTCCTTACAGTATGTGGGATGCGCCCTAGCATGGACATCCTGAAAACCTGCACTGTCACTACATAGTCCTTACAATATGTGGGATGCGCCCTAGCATGGATATCCTGAAAACCTGCACTGTCACTACATAGTCCTTACAGTATGTGGGATGCGCCCTAGCATGGACATCCTGAAAACCTGCACTGTCACTACGTAGTCCTTACAATATGTGGGATGCGCCCTAGCATGGACATCCTGAAAACCTGCACTGTCACTACGTAGTCCTTACAGTATGTGGGATGCGCCCTAGCATGGACATCCTGAAAACCTGCACTGTCACTACGTAGTCCTTACAATATGTGGGATGCGCCCTAGCATGGACATCCTGAAAACCTGCACTGTCACTACAAAGTCCTTACAATATGTGGGATGCGCCCTAGCATGGACATCCTGAAAACCTGCACTGTCACTACATAGTCCTTACAATATGTGGGATGCGCCCTAGCATGGACAGCCTGAAAACCTGCACTGTCACTACGTAGTCCTTACAATATGTGGGATGCGCCCTAGCATGGACATCCTGAAAAACTGCACTGTCACTACATAGTCCTTACAATATGTGGGATGCGCCCTAGCATGGATATCCTGAAAACCTGCACTGTCACTACATAGTCCTTACAGTATGTGGGATGCGCCCTAGCATGGACATCCTGAAAACCTGCACTGTCACTACATAGTATTTACAATATGTGGGATGCGCCCTAGCATGGATATCCTGAAAACCTGCACTGTCACTACGTAGTCCTTACAATATGTGGGATGCGCCCTAGCATGGACATCCTGAAAACCTGCACTGTCACTACATAGTCCTTACAATATGTGGGATGCGCCCTAGCATGCATATCCTGAAAACCTGCACTGTCACTACATAGTCCTTACAATATGTGGGATGCGCCCTAGCATGGACATCCTGAAAACCTGCACTGTCACTACATAGTCCTTACAATATGTGGGATGCGCCCTAGCATGGACATCCTGAAAACCTGCACTGTCACTACGTATTCCTTACAATATGTGGGATGCGCCCTAGCATGGATATCCTGAAAACCTGCACTGTCACTACATAGTCCTTACAATATGTGGGATGCGCCCTAGCATGGACATCCTGAAAACCTGCACTGTCACTACGTATTCCTTACAATATGTGGGATGCGCCCTAGCATGGACATCCTGAAAACCTGCACTGTCACTACATAGTCCTTACAATATGTGGGATGCGCCCTAGCATGGACATCCTGAAAACCTGCACTGTCACTACGTATTCCTTACAATATGTGGGATGCGCCCTAGCATGGACATCCTGAAAACCTGCACTGTCACTACATAGTCCTTACAGTATGTGGGATGCGCCCTAGCATGGACATCCTGAAAACCTGCACTGTCACTACATAGTCCTTACAATATGTGGGATGCGCCCTAGCATGGATATCCTGAAAACCTGCACTGTCACTACATAGTCCTTACAGTATGTGGGATGCGCCCTAGCATGGACATCCTGAAAACCTGCACTGTCACTACGTAGTCCTTACAATATGTGGGATGCGCCCTAGCATGGACATCCTGAAAACCTGCACTGTCACTACGTAGTCCTTACAGTATGTGGGATGCGCCCTAGCATGGACATCCTGAAAACCTGCACTGTCACTACGTAGTCTTTACAATATGTGGGATGCGCCTAGCATGGACATCCTGAAAAACCTGCACTGTCACTACGTAGTCCTTACAATATGTGGGATGCGCCCTAGCATGGACATCCTGAAAACCTGCACTGTCACTACAAAGTCCTTACAATATGTGGAATGCGCCCTAGCATGGACATCCTGAAAACCTGCACTGTCACTACGTATTCCTTACAATATGTGGGATGCGCCCTAGCATGGACATCCTGAAAACCTGCACTGTCACTACATAGTCCTTACAATATGTGGGATGCGCCCTAGCATGGACATCCTGAAAACCTGCACTGTCACTACGTAGTCCTTACAATATGTGGGATGCGCACTAGCATGTAATGAAATGAGCTCCTAACAAGCCAATCCTGCGATGCATCCGGTCACTCCGCAGCGGAGTGGTCAGAGGTTACTGTAAATCCTAATCATGTGCTGTTAGGCCGGTCCTCCATGTTACTGTAGGGTAGATGGGGGACACAGTATGGCTGCCTCATTCATTAATTCCCCTACGTAGATGAGTAATGCGCGCTCTGTTCTGCAGCGGCACGGTGGCACAAGGTCAGTTATGATGTACTGTAGTGGTGTTGACATTTTAATTAGCTGCCTTTAGATTAAGGTTGCATTAGACTTGTTTGATGAAGCTCATTGCGTTGTCTGTATATTGACTTTCAGGAGCGCCTGACGATACATAAATCTGTCCCCAAACATTCATTCTCGCTCTGTTCAGAAGCATTTCTGTGAATGAATGGGTTTCCGATACCACTCGATGCTCATTTACGCAAAGGGAGTATTGCTGCCTTTCATTTCATTATAAAATACAATAAAGCAGCACTCAAATGAGATAACTGGGATCACAATGGGAAATAAGCCCTGTCCGCTGGGAGAGCTGCGCACGCAATCAGTCGCCAAGTCTGTCATCTGTACAACAAACATTCTCTGTACTTATATCACCCCTTCCCCATACATTGCTGTTACACCACTATATATAGTGTTCATTCTAGCACCTGCCATATTTAAAAAACCCATCCTCTTCTCTGCCTGGGGTGTTGCTGTAGTGCTTCTAGCCCAGTGTGGTCTGTATATCAGCACTGATATGCAAACCAGACCTGTGCTAGAAACACCACAGCAGACAGCGACACCCCAGGCAGAGAAGAGAAACTGCATGGGTTTTCAAATATGGCGGGTGCTAGAATGAACACTGATATATACTATACCGCTGCAGAATATTACTATATTAGTACCAGGCACGGAGTCGTGTGATTGGTTCCTGACTTCTCCCACTTCAGACAATGTGAAGATGTGTGATGGAAACATGGTGGTTGTGAGGTGTGGGGGTAACATTGTGGTTGTTAATGGGGGGGGTGTAACATGATGGTGGGGAGTTGTGGTGGTACCATGGTGGTGGTGACGTGTGGTCTGGTTACTGTTCCCCAGGATGGCCGCCTGCGGGTGAATGACCAACTTCTGGCTGTGAACGGGGAGAGTCTCCTGGGCAAGACAAACCGTGAAGCTATGGAGACACTGCGGAGGTCCATGTCCAATGAGGGGAATGTCCGAGGGATGATCCAGCTGGTGGTCCTGCGCAAGCTGGACAGACAGGTGGACGTGAGTATTGTACATTGCCTGTACAGCGCTGCAGAATAGGTGTGCGCTAGGGATGGGACATCGAAAGAAAACATCGGTCAAATGATGTTTTTCAACATTGATTGCAAAACATCATTTAGACCTAAACATTGGTACTGTGAACCCGATGTTAACCGATGTTAACCGATGTTTCGATTTTTTTTTTATTAAATTGGTTACCAAAGCATATAATACACTAATAAGCTTCTGAAATGATAAATAATCCCTCTATTAAGTTTATCTTGTTGGAGGCTTACAGTTTACACACACACAATGGATATATGATTCATGTTTTGTGGTAAATCAAATTTGTTACGGAAGGAAAAAAAACATGAAGCGTTAACTATCAAAACTTTATTGCAACAACTCACAATCTGCTATTTTTACCTAGATTTTTAACTGTAGCAACAGGCTAATAACTTATGTTAATCATAGAAAATAACAAAGAAAACTGTACACACAGTGCTTATAGAACATACTACATAGAACAATCACATAGTACATTGAAAAAAACTCTTTTAGCAAAATAGGAATCTACTATTGGGGTACATAAATTATGGGCCTCACAATACAGGTGGATAAAACAAAATAAAAACTGGGAGGAGAATAACAGAAATTGGGGAAGGGGAGACTCCAGTCCAGCATACTTTCAAACTGGCCCCCAAATTTTCCCAATAGCTGCAGAGCCAGCCATCATAGCAACCAGTGACTTACTAACAGCACCAGTTGCAGTGAGGCAGGGGTGGGGCTGTCCTGTGTGCTGCTGCTGAATGGCTGGCCAGACTGTCTTTCACTGTCAGCTACCACCCACCGCAGCAGCACACAGCCACACACACATATGAAAGCCCAGCCAGCAGTGATACTGTCATGTTTGTTCATGTTTTTTTTTTATCAGTCTCTTAAGTTTTTAATGAATATAAATCAAGGAGAGAGTGAGCTGGCTGCAAAGCATTGAAAGCAGCACACATTGACACATTGGAAGATTGAGAAAAACATCGGGGGAGAAATCTAGCGATGTAGATGAAACATTGGATCCTCAACATTGCAGGGTTAAACATCGAACATTGGAACCATAAATCCGATGTTACCGATGAAACATCATATGATTACCCATCCCTAGTGTGCGCTATAGTATCAATGACCACGGAGATCCATATATGATGCTGGCAGGAACCTTATATCAGCTTCTCACCAGGAGGTAAACCATGCGGTCCGCCATATCAATAGACCTCTATGCAGACCGGTATGGCTCCTCCCCCTATAGCCAATAAGAAGCTTAAAAGCCATTCGGTCAACCACTATTGGTCGACAGGCCATATGTCAACACATTAAAAGGTCGACATGTCGGGTCGAAAGCACAACACAAGCAATGAGTTTTGCATGGGCACACCCAGAAAATGGTCGGTTACCATCCGCACACGTTGGCTTCCTGCAGTCAAACTGATGGGTGGTAAACGCAGTCCCCTCACGGTGGCGGTTTACCCGTGCACATGGTATGCTTCACTGATTGTGTGATAGATAGTATCATCGGTCCTGGCACCATCTCCTTCCTCCATGATTATACCGCAGTGTAATATTAACAATCATCAGCGGAGCAATGCTGGGATTTCTAGTACATCACCTATCTCTCCGATGTGATGCAGATATACATAATCTGCTTTTAGTTCCATGACAGCGATTCCCATGTGGATTAATAGGAGAGGAGGAGCCGGGAGTCGCGGGAGGCAGAAAGCCAATAAATCAGTTCGATCTCCCATCAGCCCCGGCGATGTGACCTACCGCGGGCCACCAGACTGACGGGCCGCACTTAAACAGTCAACATATATTTGTCCTGGATGAATCATGGCTGCGCGGCTGTGATCTCCGTGCGGCCCAGATGCCTTCGCTCAGCGCATCTATAATGAAGCCGGGATTCAATCAGACTCCTCTTTAAACAGAAATTAATTTTTATATGGTGCTGGACGTTCAATTGTAATTCCATTTACCCGCCAGTCCAGCCCCCCCTCCCCTCCCCTCCCCTCCAAAAGTAAAATAATAAAATAAACGTGAGGCCTAATGCATCGCATCGCTGGACGGGCGCAGTAGCTTTCACAATCCATTCTCTTTTTATTGGCTTAGACACTAATGGATGCCGCCATGACAGCTGCTTTACAAGCTGAAGACTTTAATTAGGCTGCTGGCTGATCAGTTGTTGGGAGATCGATTGTGACATTTAATGAGAGACATTGTATACTGTGTATATTGTGTGATCTGCGCTATTTTACGTATAGCAGAATAATGTCTATGTAACCAGCTGTCTGTATCCTGCGATGCTGTGTGACGCCGGGCTGTATCCTGCGATGCTTTGTGACGCCGGGCAGCATTTGTCCGAGCACTGGTTTTTTTTAATCCGATTTCTCCCTGGAATCGGATAGAAAAAGCGACCAAATTGCCCTGGAATCACCCCAGTGTATGGGCAGCTTTACTCTCTGCGTACTTGCCGCTACGCGTTACGGTATATGGTGCCTTTACCTCCTCATCCTCTCCCCGTGCTGCTGGCTTTCCCCCTACAAACCCCAACTAAGTAAGAAAATATCCTTTATAATGAGTGGCGTGGTTTCTCCTGGGCCTGTGCCCCCACAATGTGAGCGCCGGATCTATATACCACAAATGCCGGAACCATACAGTGATGTATTTTGGTGAACAGGCTTTGCAGAAACGCGTGAAATGCGCAGATGGGCGCCGCAGCTGCCGTGCGGTTGCGGTTACTGCTTTGTATTGAATCTTCTCATCTCTTTTTAGGAGCACTCAGGACTTGTGGTAAAACAGAGTCCGGAGAACGCGGCTGGGGCTGGACACAACGGCTGGCAGGACAGGGTTAATGGTACGTGTCTGCAATTCATTTCTTTACCCCGTCAAAGGATGTTCAACCCAAACACTGTGTCCGTATATATTATGTTCAACCTGATTACAGAGGCGCAGTCTGGTTTCTCTTCTGATGGTAAATACACAGGAATAACAATATATATCCGTGACCATAGTAATACAAAGTTTATACCTGGGGATAATATATTATAAATGCGACAAGGTACTAAAATAAAACTGTCCCAATAACCAGACATAATGGGCCTCATTCAGGGGAGATCACTAGACAGCCCTTCCCTGGTGCACCTCCGTGCGTATGAATGTGCCAGGACTGCAGTGCCCGCTGTTGGCAGAGATGCCCTCATTGCAGATGCGAATAATGGCGGCACGGTAGGTGGTGCGATCTACCGCAAGAGGTTAGAACATCCCGCCATCTCTGTAGGAGAAAGAACATTATATACTGTATGTATATATGTACAGTATGTATGTATATATGTACAGTATGTCTGTATGTATATAAGGAAGTATGTATATATGTATGTCTGTATATATGAAGGATGTATATATGTATGTCTGTATGTATGTGTATATGTATGTCTGTATGTATATATGTTCAGTATGTATGTATGTATGTCTGTATGTATATATGTACAGCATGTCTGTATATATATGTATGTCTGTATGTATATATGTACAGTATGTCTGTATGTATGTATATATGTATGTGTATATATATATATATATATATATGTGTGTGTGTACAGTATGTCTGTATGTATGAAGGATGTATATATGTATGTCTGTATGTATGTGGTATGTATGTGTATATGTATGTCTGTATGTATATATGTTCAGTATGTCTGTATGTATATAAGTATGTATGTCTGTATGTATGTATGTCTGTATGTATGTATATATGTACAGTATGTATGTCTGTATGTATGTATATATGTACAGTATGTCTGTCTGTCTGTATGTATGTATATATGTACAGTATGTATGTATGTATATATGTACAGTATGTATGTATGTATGTATATATATGTACAGTATGTCTGTATGTATATAAGTATGTATGTATGTATATATGTATGTATGTATATGTATATATATATATATATATATATATGTACAGTATGTCTGTATGTATGTATGAAGGATGTATATATGTATGTCTGTATGTATGTATATATGTACAGTATGTCTGTATGTATGTCTGTATGTATGTATATATGTACAGTATGTCTGTATGTATGTACAGTATGTCTATATGTATGTCTGTATGTCTATATGTATGTCTGTATGTATGTATATATGTACAGTATGTCTGTATGTATGTACAGTATGTCTATATGTATGTCTGTCTGTATGTCTGTCTGTCTGTATGTATGTATATATATATGTATGTCTGTATGTACAGTATGTATGTATGTATGCTATTACCTGTAGGAGAAAGAGCATTATATACTGTATGTATGTATATATGTCTGTATGTATGTGTATGTCTGTATGTATGTGTATGTCTGTCTGTATGTATGTCTGTATTCATGTATGTATGTATGTGTATGTCTGTCTGTATGTATGTATGTCTTTATTATGTATGTATGTCTGTATGTATGTATGTCTGTATTCATGTATGTATGTCTGTATGTATGTATAGACGCCGTGTGCATGAACATTATCGCACAGAACAGATTTCCCGATGAGGTTTGGCCGCAGTAAAATGTGTCAGGCCCGTATGGTTTTAGGGCCACGCAGGTGCCATTTTGCCCGTATAAGGGGATGTGTGACCACCTTTACCTATTATGGGCAACATACCAAGCTTTATGACAGGATACTGATGGTCAGATTGGCAGCACCCTGTAATGGGCAGACATAAGCCTCTGGCTTAGATTCCGAGGAGCATCAAGCGATAAACGGAGTGAAAATATCTGTAATGCGGGTGTGTGCATGTGTGTGTGTGTGGGGGGGGGGGGGGTGTTATTCCCCTGTATAAGTTACAGAAATGGCTGCATGCTCTCCCATAAAGCATTGGTGTAATATTTGTGTTACACATAACTGCAGGCCTCCGGGCTGGAAGTGGTTAATGCGCAGCGGCGCGTGGATGATGGGGGTAGGGGGGTTATTCCCCTGTATAAGTTGTTGCACCGTACAGAGATGGCTGCATGCTCTCCCATAAAGCATTGGTGTAATATTTGTATTACCCATAACTGCAGGCCCCCGGGCTGGAAGCGGTTAATGCCCAGCGAGGGGATGATGGGGGTAGGGGGGTGATTCCCGTGTATAAGTTGTTGCACCGTACAGAAATGGCTGCGTGCTCTCCCATAAAGCAATTGGTGTAATATGTGTATTACCCATAACTGCAGGCCCCTGGGCTGGAAGCGGTTAATGCCCAGCGAGGGGATGATGGGGGGGGGGGGGGTCTGTAGTAGGTAGGAGCTGACTCAGAGTATGCATTGTATTCTAGCCAGCAGATACATGGGGCAGCACAAGTGCAGGGATGGAAATAAAGTCACTGTAGGAGCAATAACATTATTACAGCTGTTCCCTAATCCTCTACCAAATACACACAATTCTCCTGACAATCTCACGCCTCCACAACAAAGACCAGCAATACACCGCTGCCTGCCAACAGAAAGTGCTGCTTAGTTAGCATTCCCTGGTGCGTCACATGACCGTATATGGCGCTCTGTCGCGCACGGGCTGGCAAGGGGCAATCCTGCGGCCCCCTGACGAGTGACCCATCCTGAATGGCAGGGTGAGGCCTGAAATGAAAGTGTCGGGAAGTCATTTATGCTGCAGCTTTATGGCATCGCTGGATTTATTAACGCTGTGGTTAGCGCCCTTTTGTCAGATACACCGGCTGTACCTTGCCAGTAAGTCCACCTCAGGCAGCCCAGACATTACATAATTAGTGCTAATATATTAAATACAGCCCTCGTTTTCCCCCAACTCTACCATTGGGGCAGCTGCCTAGAGCGCCGGGATCTGGCGGGCGCCACCGCTTCTGTATATTACACTGACATGCACAGTATTTTTAAGCAAGTCTTAGTTTTGAATATCTGCCCACAGCGCCGTTTCCATGACTACAGAACCGGTTCCCCTCAGCTGTCGTTAACGCGAAGATCATCCAAAACAAATGATCCGGCAGACGCCGTGTCCGGCCGCCGTTTGTCTGCATATTTTACATTTTCTTTTGGCCTTGCTGCCCAGTACTGAACGTAGCTGGTGTATGTTTAACATAAATCTGCGTCCGATCCGCTTTGTTCTGTGACCTCAGGAAGGGTTCTGGGTAAACACTTGTAAGAAAACGCCACTTTTCACATTTATTTATTAGAACGTGTCACTGAAATGTAAATACTGTTCTTTTTTCCCAAAACCGCTGTCTTGTACGCTGGAATGTCTGACGGAACATCGCCTCCGCAGTATTATACTGTGATGAGATAAATCATCTCGTCCCTGGAAGCGCTTTACAGGCCGGGACATATGGATCCGTAACTCCTGACTGGTTAGAGAAGCGCAGAGCAATTATCCGCTCGTGTAATGTTTATTTCCAGCTTGCCTGAGGTAATCCTCGTTGCTGGATGTGTGGAAGTCCAGCGTTTGTGCTGTCACTGTACGTAGAGACCGCTCTCTGATTACACCGCGTGACTTGGTGCTATGCTGGCTGTATGAGGGAAGATTATTTTCCCCTCGAGGCCTCGGTATGCACTGTAACCTACGTATAGGGCACTAATGTGGTGTAATATGCACTGTGTGTAGTGTGATCTATGAGCAGGGCCCTTCTACCTCTTTGTTATTATATGGTACACACACATTAAGCGGTGCTGGGACTTGTAGTTCTACAAATAAGCAAACATACAGTGCTGATGCGCACTCCACAATAATTATAATACACTCTAATATTGATCAAGGTTACTGGTATATTTATTGGGCAAGAAATACCAGCGTCCAGGTGACCTCATTTCTGGTGGGTCCCAAATACTAAGCTTAAATCCAGGACGTGGACCCCCCCCCCCCCCCCCCCCCCCCCAAAAAAAAAAGAAAAAAAACCTAGAGAAAGCCGGTCACCGCAGGGCAGCACTCGACTGAGAAAATAAAGTGTTACTGAGTTAGGTACTTGTGAGTTATCCGGGCGTCCGATTTTTAAATCGGGTCGGATCGGGACATCGCATCGCATGCGACCATCGGATGCGATGCGATGCGATGACCCGATTTTTCCATAGGAATCAATGTTAAAATGGACTGAGTCCATTTTAACATGGAATTCAATGGGAAAAAGGGGTCCTTTTCATACCCCTACTATCCAAGTGGGCATGGAGTTGGATATAAACCTGTGGCGAGCGTAGCGAGCCCACCGAGCCCGAAGCGTGGCGAGCGTAGCGAGCCCCGCGAGGGGACACGGAATACCGCCCCCTCGCGGGGCTCGCTTCGCTCGCCACGCTTCGGGCTCGGTGGCTCGCTACGCTCGCCACAGGTTTATATCCAACTCCATGCCCACTTGGATAGTAGGGGTATGAAAAGGACCCCTTTTTCCCATTGAATTCCATGTTAAAATGGACTCAGTCCATTTTAACATTGATTCCTATGGAAAAATCGGGTCATCGCATCCGTTGGTCGCATGCGATGCGATGCGATGCGATATCGTATCGCATCGCATCTGATTGTATGCCTTAACTTAAGGCATACAATCAAAAAATCGGACGCCCAGATAACTCACAAGTACCCTGAGTTAATATGAAATAAGCAAAAGCTAGGGGTGAGGCGTGTGGCACGGTTGAGGCGCGTGGCACGGGTGAGGCGTGTGGCACGGGTGTGGGTTGCAACACAGGAGAAAAAAATTAGAAAGTGTAATATTAGTAAAAAAGTGTAGTGTAACCACCCCAATATATTTTGGATTTAGGTGGCTGCTCGGTCGGTAACAGTTTGCACAACTACACCAGAGCTAATGCCCCCCTTATGAAGCAGAACTCCGCCATTGAAGCGCTGGAGAGAACAGAGGCACTGGGGCGAGAGTTTCCTACATCATAAATTGCCCTTGCTCAGTAACGCGCTTTCTTCTGTTATTGAAGTATTTTGTCCATGCGGAGAATCTGACTCCGTGTCGGTGAGACTACCTCCTTTGTAACGTTCTAGGTTACTATAATGGGAATCCCTTTGTTGAGTATCTCAGGGCTACACTGTCAGTACTGGCGGGATCCAGCAGAATGACTCCGTTTCATGTCTTGGGTTTGTGTCTGACCCTGTCAGTACTCCGATAGATTCTCCTGCTCCCTTTCCTGCACTCAGTAATGGACGTGTTTTGAAGTGCGTGGTCTTGTTCTCCCTCCTGTCTGTTATTCAGCTTTAGCACCGTGGGATGAGATTTATTCCGTGCGAGAATCATCCGTCTGGATTTTACAAGCAAATGTTGCTGTTTCTTCTGATGTAGTTGAGCTTTCTACCTGACCCCTATATGTAGGCACAGATGTAATACTCAGTCACACGTCACTGAGGAGAGTGAAATGTGCATTTAACATCTGAGAAATTCCAATAACAAGTAACTCAGCACCTGGAACAAACCATGTTACAATATAAGGGGGGATGTGTTATGTTTGCATGCAGGGTAAATACTGGCTGCTTCTGCATGTAGCTTTTTCTTACACTGTAATGTAAAATTGGAACACACTGCAGTGCAGCGAGGTTTTCCCAAGCTGCATGGGCGCTTTGATGTCTTCCACCAATAGAACGAATGGCTTTCTGCAACTGGAGCGCAATTCGTGGGTTTGTAAGTGGACGAGGCAGCCATTGTGATCACGCTCGGCTGGAGTTCTAAGTTACGCAGAAATAGATTTTAGGTTAGTTGGCTCCAGACAAATAAATGAACCTTAAGCCTTAAAGCAATGTTTGGCTCACCCGCGACTAAATGCATCTCCTCTGTGTTGGTAATAGTGATGAGGACGAAACGGATTGGTCGGCATGGAGGGTTGTGTGTATGTGTACTATGCAAAGAACAGGCGTCACTCTTTAATGTGAGGCAGTCAACGCCGTTTCGGGTGTTACCCCGTCGTCAGGACCAAAGCTCCTGAGCTGGCGACGGGGTAACACCCGAAACGGCGTTGACCACCTCAAATTAAAGATTTTTTCACACAAGCCCCGGAGTGACGCCTGTTCTTTGCATCGTATACCTGGTGGATCCCCCATTTAGGAAGGCACCCGGGCAACTAATAACAGGAGTGCGAGGAGTGCCGGTCATCCTTGGGATATATGTATGTGTGTGTGTGTGTGTGTGTGTGTGTGTATGTATGTATATATATGTATATATATATAATGTCTACACTGTGTTCTCTTACTGATCTGATTGTGTACAAACTGAAACTGTTTGTCTCTCACATGAATATAACGTGACCCCCAGCGGCTTTCCCAGGGCGTATAAATGGTCCTGTGGCGCGGAACGTCTCTGCCGCTCCCAACATGCAGCGATTCCTGTGTTTGTCTTGCACCTGGTGTTCCTGCACGTAGCCATTTGCTTTGGTGCATGGTGTAACCATTTTATCTCCGCTTTGTCCCCCGTATCATCTCTCCTATCATGGCCGCACTGACAACCTACTGATTTATATTGTGTATGATTTGCGCGCTCTGCGGTGGATGAATCAGAACATTCCACTCTGAGAGTATCTTCTGTTCTGGATATTACTTCTGAGGGACAATGATCTGCTTTAGAAATACTCCATTCTTACCGTGTCCTATGGGTGTTCCTACAAACACTCCGTCTGTGACACGTGCTGTAGACGATGCTACATAAGGGGGGGACGTAGGACTGTACGGTGTTCCTACAAACACCTGTCTGTGACACGTGCTGTAGACGATGCTACATAAGGGGGGACGGAGGACTGTACGGTGTTCCTACAAACACCCCGTCTGTGACACGTGCTGTAGACGATGCTACATAAGGGGGGGACGTAGGACTGTACGGTGTTCCTACAAACACCCCGTCTGTGACACGTGCTGTGGACGATGCTACATAAGGGGGGTACGGAGGACTGTACGGTGTTCCTACAAACACCCCGTCTGTGACACGTGCTGTGGACGATGCTACATAAGGGGGACGGAGGACTGTACGGTGTTCCTACAAACACCCTGTCTGTGACACGTGCTGTGGACGATGCTACATAAGGGGGGACGGAGGACTGTACGGTGTTCCTACAAACACCCTGTCTGTGACACGTGCTGTAGACGATGCTACATAAGGGGGGACGTAGGACTGTACGGTGTTCCTACAAACACCCCGTCTGTGACACGTGCTGTGGACGATGCTACATAAGGGGGGGCGGAGGACTGTACGGTGTTCCTACAAACACCCCATCTGTGACACGTGCTGTAGACGATGCTACATAAGGGGGGGACCGAGGACTGTACGATGTTCCTACAAACACCCCGTCTGTGACACGTGCTGTAGACGATGCTACATAAGGGGGGACGGAGGACTGTACGGTGTTCCTACAAACACCCTGTCTGTGACACGTGCTGTAGACGATGCTACATAAGGGGGGGACCGAGGACTGTACGGTGTTCCTACAAACACCCCGTCTGTGACACGTGCTGTGGACGATGCTACATAAGGGGGGACGGAGGACTGTACGGTGTTCCTACAAACACTCCGTCTGTGACACGTGCTGTGGACGATGCTACATAAGGGGGGGGGGGGGCGGAGAACTGTACAGTGTTCCTACAAACACCCCGTCTGTGACACGTGCTGTGGACGATGCTACATAAGGGGGGACGGAGGACTCTACGGTGTTCCTACAAACACCCAGTCTGTGACACGTGCTGTGGACGATGCTACATAAGGGGGACGTAGGACCGTATGGTGTTCCTACAAACACCCTGTCTGTGACACCTGCTGTGGACGATGCTACATAAGGGGGGACGGAGGACTGTACGGTGTTCCTACTAACACCCCGTCTGTGACACGTGCTGTGGACGATGCTACATAAGGGGGGGCGGAGGACTGTACGGTGTTCCTACAAACACTCCGTCTGTGACACGTGCTGTGGACGATGCTACATAAGGGGGGGGGGGGGCGGAGAACTGTACAGTGTTCCTACAAACACCCCGTCTGTGACACGTGCTGTGGACGATGCTACATAAGGGGACGGAGGACTCTACGGTGTTCCTACAAACACCCCGTCTGTGACACGTGCTGTGGACGATGCTACATAAGGGGGGACGTAGGACCGTATGGTGTTCCTACAAACACCCTGTCTGTGACACCTGCTGTGGACGATGCTACATAAGGGGGACGGAGGACTGTACGGTGTTCCTACTAACACCCCGTCTGTGACACGTGCTGTGGACGATGCTACATAAGGGGGGCGGAGGACTGTACGGTGTTCCTACAAACTCCCCGTCTGTGACACGTGCTGTGGACGATGCTACATAAGGGGGGACGTAGGACTGTACGGTGTTCCTACAAACACCCCGTCTGTGACACGTGCTGTAGACGATGCTACATAAGGGGGGGATGGGGGACTGTACGGTGTTCCTACAAACACTCCGTCTGTGACACGTGCTGTGGATGATGCTACATAAGGGGGGACGGAGGACTGTACGGTGTTCCTACAAACACCCCGTCTGTGACACGTGCTGTAGACGATGCTACATAAGGGGGGACCGAGGACTGTACGGTGTTCCTACAAACACCCCGTCTGTGACACGTGCTGTGGACGATGCTACATAAGGGGGGGACGGAGGACTGTACGGTGTTCCTACAAACACCCCGTCTGTGACACGTGCTGTAGACGATGCTA
>NC_139223.1:160123662-160184625 GCF_055691185.1 Crinia signifera | reverse complement strand
TTACATAAGGGGGGGACCGAGGACTGTACGGTGTTCCTACAAACACCCCGTCTGTGACACGTGCTGTGGACGATGCTACATAAGGGGGGGACGGAGGACTGTACGGTGTTCCTACAAACACTCCGTCTGTGACACGTGCTGTGGACGATGCTACATAAGGGGGGGGGGGGGCGGAGAACTGTACAGTGTTCCTACAAACACCCCGTCTGTGACACGTGCTGTGGACGATGCTACATAAGGGGGGACGGAGGACTCTACGGTGTTCCTACAAACACCCCGTCTGTGACACGTGCTGTGGACGATGCTACATAAGGGGGGACGTAGGACCGTATGGTGTTCCTACAAACACCCTGTCTGTGACACCTGCTGTGGATGATGCTACATAAGGGGGGACGGAGGACTGTACGGTGTTCCTACAAACACCCCGTCTGTGACACGTGCTGTAGACGATGCTACATAAGGGGGGGATGGGGGACTGTACGGTGTTCCTACAAACACCCTGTCTGTGACACCTGCTGTGGATGATGCTACATAAGGGGGGACAGAGGACTGTACGGTGTTCCTACAAACACCCCGTATGTGACACGTGCTGTAGACGATGCTACATAAGGGGGGGATGGGGGACTGTACGGTGTTCCTACAAACACTCCGTCTGTGACACGTGCTGTGGATGATGCTACATAAGGGGGGACGGAGGACTGTACGGTGTTCCTACAAACACCCCGTCTGTGACACGTGCTGTAGACGATGCTACATAAGGGGGGGATGGGGGACTCTACGGTGTTCCTACAAACACTCCGTCTGTGACACGTGCTTTGGATGATGCTACATAAGGGGGGACGGAGGACTGTACGGTGTTCCTACAAACACCCCGTCTGTGACACGTGCTGTAGACGATGCTACATAAGGGGGGGATGGGGGACTGTACGGTGTTCCTACAAACACCCCGTCTGTGACACGTGCTGTAGACGATGCTACATAAGGGGGGACGGAGGAATGTACGGTGTTCCTACAAACACCCCGTCTGTGACACGTGCTGTGGACGATGCTACATAGGGGGGACGGAGGACTGTACGGTGTTCCTACAAAGACCCCGTCTGTGACACGTGCTGTAGACGATGCTACATAAGGGGGGGGGGGGGGCGGAGGACTGTACAGTGTTCCTACAAACACCCGTCTGTGACACGTGCTGTGGACGATGCTACATAAGGGGGGACGGAGGACTGTACGGTGTTCCTACAAACACCCCGTCTGTGACACGTGCTGTGGACGATGCTACATAAGGGGGGGGGGGCGGAGGACTGTACAGTGTTCCTACAAACACCCCGTCTGTGACACGTGCTGTGGACGATGCTACATAAGGGGGGGGGGGGGGGCGGAGGACTGTACAGTGTTCCTACAAACACCCCGTCTGTGACACGTGCTGTGGACGATGCTACATAAGGGGGGGACGGAGGACTGTACGGTGTTCCTACAAACACCCCGTCTGTGACACGTGCTGTGGAGGATGCTACATAAGGGGGAGATGGGGGACTGTACGGTGTTCCTACAAACACCCTGTCTGTGACACCTGCTGTGGATGATGCTACATAAGGGGGACGTAGGACTGTACGGTGTTCCTACAAACACCCCGTCTGTGACACGTGCTGTGGACGATGCTACATAAGGGGGGGCGGTGGACTGTACGGTGTTCCTACAAACACCCCGTCTGTGACACGTGCTGTGGACGATGCTACATAAGGGGGGCGGTGGACTGTACGGTGTTCCTACAAACACCCTGTCTGTGACACGTGCTGTGGACGATGCTACATAAGGGGGGACGGAGGACTGTACGGTGTTCCTACAAACACCTGTTGGGGTACAAGTATTGGGATACGAACGTGCAGTCATGAAGCACCACCATCGGCCATCAGCGGCTGGATGATTAGCGCATGCGCTGAGGTCTCACAACACCACTTAGTGATTTCATGCGCTTTTGAATAAAATCGGGATCTGGATGATAGATGGACAGTATCTAGGTCGACACTCTCCATCACTGTGCTTCTCCCCCCCCCCCCCCGGAATGACTTGGCGGCATCAATCCCCGTGGGCGCCCGTCACCCAAACTCCAGTGGAGCAACCCCGTCGACCACATCACCTCCCCCCACCCCTGTAGCGGGGTGTACATCGCAAAGCCCCCCCCTCCGGTGGATCAGGTGGGCGCTGGGGCACCCCCCCCCCCGGTCCTGGCCAGGGTAGGAATAGAACCCATGACCTCTGGCGGTAATACTAACCACTACACCACCCGTACTGCCCACTAGAGGACAGGGTATATAACCATAGCTGCATCAGCAGACACCACCAAGTGGCAGAGAACGCAGGATCTGGTGCCATGGGATGGTTTGCGTAAGAAGGGAAAAGCACATGAAGAGAGAAGGCCCTGCTTGTGAGATCTTACATCCTACAGGAATATAATGAGGCGATTCCTTAAGGCTATACCAGGGATACTATTGAGGGTATAAATCATAGTAATAAATAAATAATAATAATACATCATAGAATGCTGACACAGTATCCAACCGGTTTGCAATGAAGTGAACAGAACGTGACCCACAGGTGCCGCGCGCTGTGGGGGGTCTCCAGCAATATGTGATTCCCACTGTCGGATGAAAGCCGCAGGTGCGTTCTGAGGTTACATCTGCAAATAGACTTTGGGAGGGTCCAAAATGTGTATTACAGTAATTGTCATGAAAATGATTGTATGATTATTTTGTGTTTCCCCTGTTGCTGTCATCTCAGAGCGCTCGAGGGCAGGGGATTACAATTTGTGATTAGTAGTGTTTGTCATTGTTCCCTGCCCCCTCAGTCTGGTGTCTGCCGCTGACCGTGTACCGGCGCTGTACAGGTATTGCTGTCATCTCAGAGCGCTCGAGGGCAGGGAATTACAATTTGTGATTAGTAGTGTATGTCATTGTTCCTGCCCCCTCAGTCTGGTGTCTGCCGCTGACCGTGTACCGGCGCTGTACAGGTATTGCTGTCTGGTCACCCGTGCATTATGTACCCATATACTTGCTGTAGGACAGTACAGTTTAACAGCTTCTTTTCTGTTGGCAGATTCCGTCTATTTTGATGAAGGATATATGGATAAAGATGTTCCTCCGCCTTTACCGCCTCATCCGAGGGAGCATGTGCTTGTGGAGTACCCCAAATTTAGGTATGTAGCGGAAGTGTAAATGCACTATTGCAGGTTCTCAGTGATGAGTACCCGACGTACGGACAGGGGCTGGTGGCCCGCCAGTATGAGCGCTACTCAGCATAAGGGCAAATAGGCGCATACAACATGCGAGCTCGGTGCAGACATCTGTGCACCAATGGTTTATGTCACACTAACAGTCCATGTTATAAGGATATCTATGCTTGAGCATTGACAATTATTCCCTGACTATTAGTGTACCTTGTGGGTGGAGATAACTCCGCCCATGAGGAACTGTTAATGCACTGTTGTTTAGTAGCGCATTAAGAAGTAGCAGGCCAAGGGGGTAGAGATGAAGTAACTTCCAGCAGTGAAGACACAATTGTGTACCCACATCCATCTATGCAGTGGAATCCATCTTGTACTGCACCATTTAGATGCGCCACATACCACATGGCGGTTACACCCAAAATGTTACTGAGGAATAATTGCTAATCGGATTCTAGTCTAGTAGCATATATAGAGTATATGTATATATATATATATATATATATATATATATATATATATATATATATATATATATATATATGTGGTTTATGTGTAGCTGCAGGGCATTGTGCAACAATACATTCTTCTGCCTCTGCCCAAATGGAGGCTGTATTGTAATAGCCCCTGATATGGACAGTGAGGAATGGTGGGTTGTCGGTAAAGAGGCGGTGCACATGATGCCGCCTCTCTGCCGTGTACATCTCTCTGCAGATATTTTGTACAAATTCATTTTGGTTTTGACATCCTCTTGTGCCTAATTGATGTTCCCAAGGACGCGACACGACGGCGGAATGTCTGTCATGGTGTAGCAATTTTGTTAAAATTGTTTCAAGACCCACAGATGTGTTAGTGTCATCTTCCCTCTCTGCGAGTTCTGTATAAATAAAATTATATTTAACAGCTTAATTTGTAACCAAAGAAGCCTGACTGTGCCTGGAGCAGGGAAGCGCTCTCCATAATTGCGGCTGCGGGGAGCACGTGGAAAGGTCTAGAAGGCGGCAGCTTCAGAGGGTTAGGTACTGAGTATCATCTGTCCCTAAATTCAGCGCACTTTATATCATGTCCTCTGTGCGACCTCCCCATATCGTTCCCCAGCGTGGCGCGTGTAAGGTCTAATCATACAATCCACTATGGAGCGCTCCTCCTCTTCTTTGTTGTTCTAGATTCCATTTATTTCCTTAAATCCTGGGAAACTTTCTGGAGGGAGCTGCAGTCCAGAAAACTTAAGGACTTGGTGTTTTATTACCCTAAGTACAAAACTTTTGGGTTTCTCTATCCTACTGGCTGGACACAATTAGCGCTAATTTACCACACCTTGCACCAATTATATATATATATGTGTATTCAGTTGTCGCCACGGCAAGTACCATCATCTTCCGATCCTCCCGCCATTGCAGAGTATTAAATGACCCCTCCTACTTGGGGAAATGTTTGTAGATATTTCTGGGACATGTACAGTAACGAGACGCGGAGTTATTTCTTGTATAATTTATTTATTACATTTTTATTTTGTTTACAGATCTGGAGGTGAAACCTCAAACCCCCCGGAGATGGTGAACCTGAAAACCTCGAAGAGCATGGACCTCGGTGAGTGCCACTCTGCAGGCGGTAAATCTCTGGCGTCAGCCGTTCTAGTTGTGCCGTGGCACGGCGTAATGCGGCTGTGCCGGGTGTTTTTTTGTTATGGTTTTTGTTGTGGTAAATAGCGTCTTATTTGCACAAGATACAAAATGCTACATTACACTGTTCTCCAGGAAAACGCTAATGACAGACAGTGACTCACTGAGTACAGGCGTGCCGCATATCACTGTGATCAGCAGAAGCTGCTTGTGCGTCATAAGAGGAATAAGTCACAAAATATACCTGGCACTCCAGGGTCTCACGGAACGTACCTGTTGTTTATAACGTGACTTGTATCGCATGGAGGATCGATGCATGTGGACACATCTGTATCTCTGTGCCATGTATGTTGGCATCGTCTGGCGGTCACACATTGTATATATTGGGCTACAATAGCCTGCATCTGCGTTATGCTGTAGCTGTGGGTGTGATCCTGCCTCAGGTATGGGTGGGGGGGGGGTTTCCCTGTCTGAGAGAAGGGCACTGTCAGTGACGGAGATGGTACAGACAAAGAAAAGAGCTACCTACTATTGGAGGCAAGCTGGAAGGACCAGTGGTCGGGTCTATTAGGACCCCTTGATTCTATTCCTCCAATGGAAGTCTTTATTCTGGTAATGAGAGCACTTGATGTTTGGATTTACTAGTTTTTCACTATGAGAAATTAACTAATCTGTTACCCTTGGTAATGACCAATATCTGACAAGTCTGAAGAAGTATTTGCACGGAACGCGTTGGTTTATTGGTTTCATCGGTCTGAATCGTCCCATTACTGGAAATACGTCATCTGTAATTGTGGAATTCTATGTGATTGACCAAGATTCAATTATTATTCATGGACTGTTATATGAACTTTATTAAATGTATCCATTTTTTATATTTGTATATACAACTGCTTTATAAGCTTGAACTGCTTTAGGTGGAACTATTTCTTTGTGCACTGTGTGTATGTATATATATATATATATATATATATATATATATATATATATAATATATATATATATATATATATATATATACTGTATATAAATAATGAATCATGTTGATGTGCAGCCCTAAGAACTAATTTGGTGTCCAAGTCCATTTGCTGCGATGTAATTTCCAAGTCTATAGAACAATTTGTACAGGAAAATACCATTTTCCTTTTGAAGCGAAATAGGACTTTTGTTTTATCCGGACACGGAGTGATTTTGTCTCTGCGCCTTTCTATCAGCCATTTTCCTCCACGCACATGGAACATTTTAACAAGCATAGTTACTCTTAATGATAATAAGTGTTATTTGTACCGGAGTAATTTGCAAGGCCCCATTTATAGAGGGGAGCTGGGAAAAGCGAAGTCTAATTAAGGTCTATGTTCTCTCCGTACAAAGGGGGCTGCTGTTGTTATTATCTATAAACCGCGGACTGCGATCTGTAATGTTGTCTTTCATCCAGCCGGTAATATAAAGGTCTATGTTGTAGATGGGGCAGAAACTCATTTTTTGCATTTTATTTGAGGAGAGTTCAAACGTGGGTCAGACACATAAAGCTGCAGTCGGTATCCGCACTCTTTTCTGCAGCATTGTGTCCTTACCGCCATTGCTGGAAAGTGCCGGACACCGGGGGTTTTGGGCATTGTGATAAAAGTCATTGTTTGGCCTGTCCGTGCTTATGCTATAAAGCCAGGGATTGTTATCACAGGACGCTCGTTAGGGTCGTGTCGCCGTGGCGATGTATCCGCCGCGGTTATGGGTTATGTCTGTATAATTCAGCTGCATGTATGTCCCATAGATATATAAATGTTGTAAGAGGTGTAATGGCGGCAAGGTTCCTCTAGGAAGCCGATGGTGACCGCGTTCGCGCTCAGCTGATTCCGGGGGTATTACATTCCTAGTACTGACCGTCCTTGCGCTGGAGAATGATGGTTACAATGTTATATACACAGTAACCTGCATGGATGTTGGGGGAATGGCCGTCTCCTTGACTCATATGAAATCGGGTCCTACAGTAGCTGTCCAAATTTTTAAAGTGGGCAAAAATCTGTCGGCATCTTGCACCTCTGGCAAACCCGCACCCTGCTACATATTATTTATTAACAGTTTCTTATATAGCGCACACATCATCCGAACACACAGCGCACACATCATCCGAACACACAGCGCTCACATCATCCGAACACACAGCGCTCACATCATCCGAACACACAGCGCTCACATCATCCGAACACACAGCGCTCACATCATCCGAACACACAGCGCACACATATTCCGAACACACAGCACACTAATCATCCGAACGCACAGCGCACACATATTCCGCACACACATATTCCACACACACAGTGCACAGACCATCCGAACACACAGCGCTCACATCATCCGAACACACAGCGCTCACATCATCCGAACACACAGCGCTCACATCATCCGAACACACAGCGCTCACATCATCCGAACACACAGCGCGCACACCATCCGAACACACAGCGCACACATCATCCGAACACACAGCGCACACATCAACCGAACACACAGCGCTCACATCATCCGAACACACAGCGCACACATCATCCGAACACACAGCGCACACATCATCCGAACACACAGCGCACACATCATCCGAACACACAGCGCTCACATCATCCGAACGCACAGCGCTCACATCATCCGAACGCACAGCGCTCACATCATCCGAACACATAGCGCACACACCATCTAAACACACAGTGCACACATCATCCGAACACACAGCGCTCACATCATCCGAACGCACAGCGCACACATATTCCACACACACCATCCGAACACATAGCGCACACACCATCTAAACACACAGTGCACACATCATCCGCACACACAGCGCACACATCATCCGCACGCACAGCACACACATCATCCGAACGCACAGCGCACACATCATCCGAACGCACAGCGCTCACATCATCCGAGCGCACACATATTCCGAATGCACAGCGCACACATATTCCGAACGCACAGCGCACACATATTCCGAACACACAGCGCACACATCATCCGCACACACAGCACACACATATTGCCTATCAGCACCCGACCCTACTTCTGCCCCCCCTGTAATATGTAGGGTGGTTCCCTTATCTTGCTGTGTATATGTGCGCAGCGTGTGCAGTTTGGCTGGTCCTGTGCTGGCCCAGAGCTTTCTGGAAGGACCAGACGCATATTGCTGGGTGACTCCTGCCAACTGCCTCCAGCGCTGGTGATGCCGCCATCCGTCTGACGACTTTGGACCAGCTGAGCTCCCTGCCAGAGTCACAGCTTCTATTACAGTCTAGTAATGGGCGACAGCGAGAATGGGAAGGAGCCCAAAGACTTGTACGGGGGGGGGGGGGGGTGAGAGCGGGCAGCTGCCAACCTGGGGGTAACCACCCCCCCACAGAACACTCATTATAAGCCTGTCTCCGGCTCCTGTCTGCGAGCTCCGTCTATGCCAGGCACTGGTCAGTGCCATGCTCCCAGCAGCTGGAGATGGTGGTGACATTACTAAGGGCAGGGGCTGCCTGTGGAGGGCATTGGAGCGACAGCATTAGGGTGACTGGGAGGAGCATGTTCCCACAGCAACACAGAGTATATCAGGAAATGAGTGTTCTGCAATGTGGAACGCAGTGAGCTTGTCCGCCTGTTGGAACCACCGGTTATATGGCAGCACAAGGGTTCTGCAGCGACGTACATCGTGGTTCTGCGAATGTGTCCACCGACATCTGTCCTCCATGCGATACAAGTTATGATATATAGACCGCGTGGGCCTCCGTGTTTCGCTCCGCAGCGCCAGGCTTTGTTTTGTGACTTTTCCAGTTAAATAACATAAAAACCAATATGGCTCACAAGCAGCTTCAGCTGAATAAAATGGTATGTGGCCTGTCTATATGGGTTGGGATCATTTGGTCTATTGCATTATGGTCGAAAGTCATTAGGTCGAATCCATTAGGTCGACATGCTAAAAGGTCGACATGACTCTAGGTCGACATGGGAAAAGGTCGACATTATTCTAGGTCGAAAGGTCATTAGTTCGACAGGTCATTAGTTCGACAAGGTCATTAGTTCGACATTGTCTATGTCGACATTCACAAGGTCGACATGGGGTTTTTCACTGTTTTTTTACCTGAATGTCAACACAGTCGACATGGACACAGTTTAAAGTGCACTGCATCCCCTCGCATCGCTCGCTGCGCTCGCTATGCGTCGGGCACGGTGCCTCGCTACGCTCGGCACACTATTTTATTCTCCCACCACGCCCTAGTGGATGGTAGGGCATGAAATACCGCCTGTCAGCACATGTCGGCTCAAAAAACAGTGAAAAACTCCATGTCGACCTTGTGAATGTCGACATAGACAATGTCGAACTAATGACCTTGTCGAACTAATGACCTGTCGAACTAATGACCTTTCGAACTAGAATCATGTCGACCTTTTCCCATGTCGACCTAGAGTCATGTCGACCTTTTAGCATGTCGACCTAATGGATTCGACCTAATGACTGTCGACCATAATGCAGTAGACCAAATGACCGCATCCCGTCTATATACAGTGTGTGACTTCTGCTGTATACGGAATGATACATTACACTAGTGGTTCTCAAACTCGGTCCTCATGACCCCACACAGTTCACCTTTTCCAGGTCACCCGGCAGGTGCACAGGTGCACTCATTACTGACTGACACATTGTAAAAGATTTACAGGTGGAGCTAATTATTTCACTTGTGGTTCTGTGAGGAGATCTGGGAAACCTGCACTGTGGGGGGTCTGAGGACCGATTCTGAGAACTTGTGCATTGCACTGATTTTCGGTTTATCTGTTTTGTAAGTAAGTTCATAGAAAAAGATGCCTGGTACCAGGTTGTACCATACATGGCATTGGGTGGCGTGGTGCCACTAGATGTGCCGATAACATGATGTACGGGGTCTGCACTAATAAAATACACTGGAAAGTACAAAACAGAAGTGCAACAATCCCTGTGACAGAGCAAAAACGAAAACAAGATACAACCAGTGCGCTGCACAAACGTGGTCAGTGGTGTCTGTTAATAGACCCGCCTCCCCTTCTGTAGGTGTGATTAGGAGGGGTACCAGTGAGACTCATGGTTACAGAGGGCACAGTGCAGAGTCATGTGACTTGGTATTAGGCCTGGTGCTGCAATCATGCCCTGTCCAATGAGCATCGCTCAGCCTCTGTGGCATGTTCCATACCCGGTCCTAATGTATTCTTGTTATCACTCATTACTCACCTGAATGCACCAACCAATCAGCTCTTGTTATTTCTCAAACATATAATCAGCATCACGGGGTGATGGATATGCCCCTTGGTACCTTTGTCTGATTAAGCGAGACATATGGGGGATGTCAGCCACTTATACTGGAGCGATGTACTGTATGAGTTGTGTGCTCTGTCTATATATCTGAGAATTAGAACAATAATTGGTACTTGTGTATTATCACGGCGCCCGGCTACGCTACATTGTCAGTGTAGTGTCTCCGCGGCAGCCCTGCGTAGTGTCCCCGGGAGCTGCAGCTCTGTCCCCAGCGTCCATGCCAAGCCTAGTGAGCGCCTCTCACACAGCGCCGGTAACCGCCAGATCCCCTGCGCTGGCAGATGCCAGCGGAGAGGGGTCATGCGTGCGCCGGCAGAGAGGCGCTCCATCTGTCTGAGACGCAGCAGCTTCTCAGTAATTATTGCAGCAGGGTCCGGCAACCCTGCCTGTGTCCGCTTCATGGAGACAGTCAAGGTGAGGGGTTCGGTAGCGCATGCGTCCCCTGCACAAAGGGGGGGTGCGGGTGCAAGTGCATCTCAAGCACAATAAAGGACGCATTTGGCAGTGCTCCATGTCACATACTGGCAAATGCCTCCATTTCAAACCCCCACTATCCATGCCAGCCCAAAGCGTGGCGAGAGTAGAGGTACGCGTCCCCCCTGAACCTTTTCATACCGCCACTATCCACGTCGGCGTGGAGTTGATTTTCTAAAGTGTGGCAGAAACACGACACTGATACTAACAGGGACGCCTGACTGACTACGCTAACTACATAAGCTTCGGCTAGCCGCGAACGGGCGGGAACACTATGCTGATTCTGACAGGGACGCTGCCTACGCTGCCCACGGGAACACTACGCTGATTCTGACAGGGATGCTGCCTACACTGTCTGCGGGAACACTACGCTGATTCTGACAGGGATGCTGCCTACGCTGGCCGCGAGAACACTACGCTGATTCTGACAGGGATGCTGCCTGCGCTGGCCGCGAGAACACTACGCTGATTCTGACAGTGATGCTGCCTACGCTGGCTGCGGGAACACTACGCTGATTCTGACAGGGACTCTGCCTGCGCTGGCCGCGAGAACACTACGCTGATTCTGACAGGGATGCTGCCTATGCTGGCTGCGGGAACACTACGCTGATTCTGACTGCGCTGGCCGCGAGAACACTACGCTGATTCTGACAGGGATGCTGGCTGCGGGAACACTACGCTGATTCTGACAGGGATGCTGCCTATGCTGGCTGTGGGAACACTACGCTGATTCTGACAGGGACGCTGCCTGCGCTGGCCGCTAGAACACTACTGATTCTGACAGGGACGCTGCCTACGCTGGCTGCGGGAACACTACGCTGATTCTGACTGTGCTGGCCGCGAGATCACTACGCTGATTCGGTCAGGGATGCTGGCTGCGGGAACACTACACTGATTCTAACAGGGACGCTGGCTGCTGGAACAATACGCTGATTCTGACTACGCTGCCTGCGCTGGCCGCGAGAACACTACGCTGATTCTGACAGGGACGCTGCCTATGCTGGCAGCGGGTACACTACGCTGATTCTGACAGGGACACGGACTACACTGCCTACGCTGGCCGCGGGAACACTACGCTGATTCTGACAGGGACGCTGCCTACGGGAACACTACGCTGATTCTGACTGCGCTGGCCGCGAGAACACTACACTGATTCTGACAGGGATGCTGGCTGCGGGAACACTACGCTGATTCTGACTACGCTGCCTGCGCTGGCCGTGAGAACACTACGCTGATTCTGACAGGGACGCTGCCTACACTGGCAGCGGGAACACTACGCTGATTCTGACAGGGACACTGACTACACTGCCTATGCTGGCTGCGGGAACACTACGCTGATTCTGACTGCGCTGGCCGCGAGAACACTACGCTGATTTTGACAGGGATGCTGGCTGCGGGAACACTACGCTGATTCTGACTACGCTGCCTGCGCTGGCCGCGAGAACACTACGCTGATTCTGACAGGGACGCTGCCTACGCTGGCAGCGGGAACACTACGCTGATTCTGACAGGGACGCTGCCTACGCTGGCCGCGGGTACACTACGCTCTGATTCTGAAAGGGACGCTCCCAAAGTGGGTGTCACGGGGCACTTACAGGGGTGCCACAGGTGGGTAGTCCAGGACTAATTCAGATTAGTTCTTGTCAGTGTGATGAGCGGAACCAGTGCTGGTTATGTACAAACAGAAGCGAATCCTGTCCCTCGCTGCATATCTGACCCTAGCGATGACATTTTAGCACAAGTTACTTCATTTTTCCCTGAATTACTTAGTTATAACGTTTAGGCCTAACGTGACCGTACACAGATTCTGGTTCTCTGGGAGCAGTGACTCAAACAAGTTTTGTAAGCAGTGTCCTTGTAGCAGGAGGTAGTGTCTATGTGTCACATTCATTGTACGATTCCAAGCGGGACCCCCCCTGTACAAGCGGAACACCCCCCCCCCCCCCCCCCGCAGTGATTCTATCAGAGGTAAATGGTCTTAGCTCCTAATGAGGCGTCGCGGTCGTACATAATGCCCATTGTCCGCGGCGATGTCTCCGCCATGTACACGTCAGATAATCCTTTTATTCGGAGTTATTCCTGTTTGGGCCACTGTATATAGGATGCTTCGGCTTCTGGAGGGGAGTAACCCATTGTGCTAAGTAATGAGGCACAGAACTAATTACAGGATCGGATAAAGAAGACGGACTTGTTTTTACAAAAGAAGCAATTCCAGAATCCGCCTAAGTGCTTTATAAGGGCCCTTGGTAATTCAGGGTACGTCTGTCCCTGGTAGGAGAAGGGCAGATTCCAGGACAGAAAGCCCGCTCTTATTGGCTAATCCAATAAACCCTCACTTGGCATTTTGGGGGCCCTCTCTCGGAAGTGTAGACAGCCCCCCCCCCCTGCAGCTCAGCCAGGTCTGGGATGGGAAAGGACGTCATAATGCCATTCATTGCGGCTTACGTAGAGCATTCTGGGGTTCAGTGGTAAGAGCGGACACTGGTGAGGGCCATGAGGGTCATTCAGACCTGGCAGCAGCTCTGCATTTTGCAAGGTTGCAGATTATTAAATGACTGCGGATTTGGACGTGTCGTACAAAGTACATTCAGCGTAAGAACACAGTTTGCAAGTTTATTGAAGTTGTGCGTCGTCTGGGAGTGTCAGGAATTATGCCGGAGAAGGACAGATTCACATTAGGAACGCATTCTTTATTTGTCAGTAATTATTTCTATAGCGCCGGCACATTCCGTTACACTGTACAAATGGCAACAAAATTATACTGGATTATAATGGACAGAGAGGTCGGAGGGCCCTGCAAGTATGCTTACAGCTGTCACATACAGACATTTAAGTGTGCGCTTTGCTGTAGAGGTTGGAGGGCCCTGCTTGTATGCTTACAGCTGTCACATACGGACATTTACGTGTGCGCTTTGCTATAGAGGTTGGAGGGCCCTGCTTGTATGCTTACAGCTGTCACATACGGACATTTACGTGTGCGCTTTGCTGTAGAGGTTGGAGGGCCCTGCTTGTATGCTTACAGCTGTCACATACGGACATTTACGTGTGCGCTTTGCTATAGAGGTTGGAGGGCCCTGCTTGTATGCTTACAGCTGTCACATACGGACATTTACGTGTGCGCTTTGCTGTAGAGGTTGGAGGGCCCTGCTTGTATGATTACAGCTGTCACATACGGACATTTACGTGTGCGATTTGCTGCAGAGGTTGGAGGGCCCTGCTTGTATGCTTACAGCTGTCACATACGGACATTTACGTGTGCGCTTTGCTGCAGAGGTTGGAGGGCCCTGCTTGTATGCTTACAGCTGTCACATATGGACATTTACGTGTGCGCTTTGCTGCAGAGGTTGGAGGGCCCTGCTTGTATGCTTACAGCTGTCACATACGGACATTTACGTGTGCGCTATGCTGTAGAGGTCGGAGGGCCCTGCTTGTATGCTTACAGCTGTCACATATGGACATTTACGTGTGTGCTTTGCTGCAGAGGTCGGAGGGCCCTGCTTGTATGCTTACAGCTGTCACATACGGACATTTACGTGTGCGCTTTGCTGCAGAGGTTGGAGGGCCCTGCTTGTATGCTTACAGCTGTCACATACGGACATTTACGTGTGCACTTTGCTGTAGAGGTTGGAGGGCCCTGCTTGTATGCTTACAGCTGTCACATACGGACATTTACGTGTCTGCTTTGCTGCAGAGGTTGGAGGGCCCTGCTTGTATGCTTACAGCTGTCACATACGGACATTTACGTGTCTGCTTTGCTGCAGAGGTTGGAGGGCCCTGCTTGCACGCTTACAGCTGTCACATACGGACATTTACGTGTGCGCTTTGCTGCAGAGGTTGGAGGGCCCTGCTTGTATGCTTACAGCTGTCACATACGGACATTTACGTGTGCGCTTTGCTGCAGAGGTTGGAGGGCCCTGCTTGTATGCTTACAGCTGTCACATACGGACATTTACGTGTGCGCTTTGCTGTAGAGGTCGGAGGGCCCTGCTTGTGTGCTTACAGCTGTCACATACAGACTTTTACGTGTGCGCTTTGCTGTAGAGGTCGGAGGGCCCTGCTTGTATGCTTACAGCTATCACATACGGACATTTACGTGTGCGCTTTGCTGTAGAGGTTGGAGGGCCCTGCTTGTATGCTTATAGCTATCACATACGGACATTTACGTGTCTGCTTTGCTGCAGAGGTTGGAGGGCCCTGCTTGCACGCTTACAGCTGTCACATACGGACATTTACGTGTGCGCTTTGCTGCAGAGGTTGGAGGGCCCTGCTTGTATGATTACAGCTATCACATACGGACATTTACGTGTGCGCTTTGCTGCAGAGGTTGGAGGGCCCTGCTTGTATGCTTACAGCTGTCACATACGGACATTTACGTGTGCGCTTTGCTGTAGAGGTCGGAGGGCCCTGCTTGTGTGCTTACAGCTGTCACATATGGACATTTACGTGTGCGCTTTGCTATAGAGGTCGGAGGGCCCTGCTTGTGTGCTTACAGCTGTCACATATGGACATTTACGTGTGCGCTTTGCTATAGAGGTCGGAGGGCCCTGCTTGTGTGCTTACAGCTGTCACATACGGACATTTACGTGTGCGCTTTGCTATAGAGGTTGGAGGGCCCTGCTTGTATGCTTACAGCTGTCACATACGGACATTTACGTGTGCGCTTTGCTATAGAGGTTGGAGGGCCCTGCTTGTATGCTTACAGCTGTCACATACGGACATTTACGCGTGCGCTTTGCTGTAGAGGTTGGAGGGCCCTGCTTGTATGATTACAGCTGTCACATACGGACATTTACGTGTGCGATTTGCTGCAGAGGTTGGAGGGCCCTGCTTGTATGCTTACAGCTGTCACATACGGACATTTACGTGTGCGCTTTGCTGCAGAGGTTGGAGGGCCCTGCTTGTATGCTTACAGCTGTCACATATGGACATTTACGTGTGCGCTTTGCTGCAGAGGTTGGAGGGCCCTGCTTGTATGCTTACAGCTGTCACATACGGACATTTACGTGTGCGCTATGCTGTAGAGGTCGGAGGGCCCTGCTTGTATGCTTACAGCTGTCACATATGGACATTTACGTGTGTGCTTTGCTGCAGAGGTCGGAGGGCCCTGCTTGTATGCTTACAGCTGTCACATACGGACATTTACGTGTGCGCTTTGCTGCAGAGGTTGGAGGGCCCTGCTTGTATGCTTACAGCTGTCACATACGGACATTTACGTGTGCGCTTTGCTGCAGAGGTTGGAGGGCCCTGCTTGTATGATTACAGCTGTCACATACGGACATTTACGTGTGCACTTTGCTGTAGAGGTTGGAGGGCCCTGCTTGTATGCTTACAGCTGTCACATACGGACATTTACGTGTCTGCTTTGCTGCAGAGGTTGGAGGGCCCTGCTTGTATGCTTACAGCTGTCACATACGGACATTTACGTGTCTGCTTTGCTGCAGAGGTTGGAGGGCCCTGCTTGCACGCTTACAGCTGTCACATACGGACATTTACGTGTGCGCTTTGCTGCAGAGGTTGGAGGGCCCTGCTTGTATGCTTACAGCTGTCACATACGGACATTTACGTGTGCGCTTTGCTGCAGAGGTTGGAGGGCCCTGCTTGTATGCTTACAGCTGTCACATACGGACATTTACGTGTGCGCTTTGCTGTAGAGGTCGGAGGGCCCTGCTTGTGTGCTTACAGCTGTCACATACAGACTTTTACGTGTGCGCTTTGCTGTAGAGGTCGGAGGGCCCTGCTTGTATGCTTACAGCTATCACATACGGACATTTACGTGTGCGCTTTGCTGTAGAGGTTGGAGGGCCCTGCTTGTATGCTTATAGCTATCACATACGGACATTTACGTGTCTGCTTTGCTGCAGAGGTTGGAGGGCCCTGCTTGCACGCTTACAGCTGTCACATACGGACATTTACGTGTGCGCTTTGCTGCAGAGGTTGGAGGGCCCTGCTTGTATGATTACAGCTATCACATACGGACATTTACGTGTGCGCTTTGCTGCAGAGGTTGGAGGGCCCTGCTTGTATGCTTACAGCTGTCACATACGGACATTTACGTGTGCGCTTTGCTGTAGAGGTCGGAGGGCCCTGCTTGTGTGCTTACAGCTGTCACATATGGACATTTACGTGTGCGCTTTGCTATAGAGGTCGGAGGGCCCTGCTTGTGTGCTTACAGCTGTCACATATGGACATTTACGTGTGCGCTTTGCTATAGAGGTCGGAGGGCCCTGCTTGTGTGCTTACAGCTGTCACATACGGACATTTACGTGTGCGCTTTGCTATAGAGGTCGGAGGGCCCTGCTTGTATGCTTACAGCTATCACATACGGACATTTACGTGTGCGCTTTGCTGTAGAGGTTGGAGGGCCCTGCTTGTATGCTTACAGCTGTCACATATGGACATTTACGTGTGCGCTTTGCTATAGAGGTCGGAGGGCCCTGCTTGTGTGCTTACAGCTGTCACATACGGACATTTACGTGTGCGCTTTGCTGCAGAGGTTGGAGGGCCCTGCTTGTATGATTACAGCTGTCACATACGGACATTTACGTGTGCACTTTGCTGTAGAGGTCGGAGGGCCCTGCTTGTATGCTTATAGCTATCACATACGGACATTTACGTGTGCGCTTTGCTGCAGAGGTTGGAGGGCCCTGCTTGTATGATTACAGCTGTCACATACGGACATTTACGTGTGCACTTTGCTGTAGAGGTCGGAGGGCCCTGCTTGTATGCTTATAGCTATCACATACGGACATTTACGTGTCTGCTTTGCTGTAGAGGTTGGAGGGCCCTGCTTGCACGCTTACAGCTGTCACATACGGACATTTACGTGTGCGCTTTGCTGCAGAGGTTGGAGGGCCCTGCTTGTATGATTACAGCTATCACATACGGACATTTACGTGTGCGCTTTGCTGCAGAGGTTGGAGGGCCCTGCTTGTATGCTTACAGCTGTCACATACGGGCATTTACGTGTGCGCTTTGCTGTAGAGGTCGGAGGGCCCTGCTTGTGTGCTTACAGCTGTCACATACGGACATTTACGTGTGCGCTTTGCTATAGAGGTCGGAGGGCCCTGCTTGTGTGCTTACAGCTGTCACATATGGACATTTACGTGTGCGCTTTGCTGTAGAGGTCGGAGGGCCCTGCTTGTGTGCTTACAGCTGTCACATACGGACATTTACGTGTGCGCTTTGCTGTAGAGGTCGGAGGGCCCTGCTTGTATGCTTACAGCTGTCACATATGGACATTTACGTGTGCGCTTTGCTGCAGAGGTTGGAGGACCCTGCTTGTGTGCTTACAGCTGTCACATACGGACATTTACGTGTGCGCTTTGCTATAGAGGTCGGAGGGCCCTGCTTGTATGCTTACAGCTATCACATACGGACATTTACGTGTGCGCTTTGCTGTAGAGGTTGGAGGGCCCTGCTTGTATGCTTACAGCTGTCACATATGGACATTTACGTGTGCGCTTTGCTGTAGAGGTCGGAGGGCCCTGCTTGTATGATTACAGCTATCACATACGGACATTTACGTGTGCGCTTTGCTGTAGAGGTCGGAGGGCCCTGCTTGTATGCTTACAGCTGTCACATACGGACATTTACGTGTGCGCTTTGCTGCAGAGGTTGGAGGGCCCTGCTTGTATGATTACAGCTGTCACATATGGACATTTACGTGTGCACTTTGCTGTAGAGGTCGGAGGGCCCTGCTTGTATGATTACAGCTGTCACATATGGACATTTACGTGTGCACTTTGCTGTAGAGGTTGGAGGGCCCTGCTTGTATGATTACAGCTGTCACATACGGACATTTACGTGTGCGCTTTGCTGTAGAGGTTGGAGGGCCCTGCTTGTATGATTACAGCTGTCACATATGGACATTTACGTGTGCGCTATGCTGTAGAGGTCAGAGGGCCCTGCTTGTGTGCTTACAGCTGTCACATACGGACATTTACGTGTGCACTTTGCTGTAGAGGTCGGAGGGCCCTGCTTGTATGCTTATAGCTATCACATACGGACATTTACGTGTGCGCTTTGCTGCAGAGGTTGGAGGGCCCTGCTTGTATGATTACAGCTGTCACATACGGACATTTACGTGTGCACTTTGCCGTAGAGGTCGGAGGGCCCTGCTTGTATGATTACAGCTATCACATACGGACATTTACGTGTGCGCTTTGCTGTAGAGGTCGGAGGGCCCTGCTTGTATGATTACAGCTGTCACATACGGACATTTACGTGTGCGCTTTGCTGTAGTGGTTGGAGGGCCCTGCTTGTATGCTTATAGCTATCACATACGGACATTTACGTGTGCGCTTTGCTGCAGAGGTTGGAGGGCCCTGCTTGTATGATTACAGCTGTCATATATGGACATGTCATTTACGTGTGCGCTTTGCTGTAGAGGTCGGAGGGCCCTGCTTGCACGCTTACAGCTGGCACATATGGACATGTGTCATTTACGTGTGCACTTTGCTGTAGAGGTCGGAGGGCCCTGCTTGCACGCTTACAGCTGGCACATATGGACATATGTCATTTACGTGTGCGCTTTGCTGTAGAGGTCGGAGGGCCCTGCTTGCACGCTTACAGCTGGCACATATGGACATGTGTCATTTACGTGTGCACTTTGCTGTAGAGGTCGGAGGGCCCTGCTTGCACGCTTACAGCTGGCACATATGGACATGTCATTTATGTGTGCGCTTTGCTGTAAAGTCCCTTATATCCATTGTACGACTTTCTCTGCATCCGTCTCCTGGCTTTACATCCAGTACTGAGTTTAATGCTGGTTACTGGGCACAGAGATACCCCGACCTGGCATGTACCCGTATGCACGACAGGAGTGGAAGCCTGCTCCAGGACCAGGCTCAGTTTATGTAAATCATGTTACACAGTCACCAATTGCTGCTTGTTATTGGCAGATAATGGTGCTGCCTTGCCTGTAGCCACACCCACTTACCCCACTGCCAGCTGCAATTGTTACTCCCCTAGCGGGATAGCAGTAGGTAAAGGTGACGGTAGGTGGCGCCAGTGTACTCTGGTGTCCTGGAAATGGCCGGACCGGCATCAGTTGTAATCTGACATGTGATGAGTCTGAGCTCTGACTACACTGCTCGTGGCAGGCTGCCTCTGGGGACTACAAAGCCGGGGAGAAGGGGCCCCACACAAAACCTGTAAAAGGGTCCCCTCCTCACTTACCTCGCCCCTGTATGTCGGGTTGTCCTTATTTATTATTATTTATTAACCGTTTCATATATAGCGCACACATATTCCACAGCGCTGTACAGAGACTATTATTACCAGTTATTATATAGCGCACACATATTCCACAGCGCTGTACAGAGACTATTATTACCAGTTATTATATAGCGCACACATATTCCGCAGGGCTGTACAGAGAATATTATTACCAGTTATTATATAGCGCACACATATTCCGCAGGGCTGTACAGAGACTATTATTACCAGTTATTATATAGCGCACGCATATTCCACAGCGCTGTACAGAGACCATTATTACCAGTTATTATATAGTGCACACATATTCCACAGCGCTGTACAGAGACTATTATTACCAGTTATTATATAGCGCACACATATTCCGCAGCGCTGTAGAGAGAATATTATTACCAGTTATTATATAGCACACACATATTCCGCAGCGCTGTACAGAGACTATTATTACCAGTTATTATATAGCGCACACATTCCGCAGCGCTGTACAGAGACTATTATTACCAGTTATTATATAGCGCACACATATTCCGCAGCGCTGTACAGAGACTATTATTACCAGTTATTATATAGCACACATATTCACCAGCCCTGTACAGAGACTATTATTACCAGTTATTATATAGCGCACACATATTCCGCAGCGCTGTACAGAGACTATTATTACCAGTTATTATATAGCGCACACATATTCCTCACCTCTGTACAGAGACTATTATTACCAGTTATTATATAGCGCACACATATTCTGCAGGCCTGTACAGAGACTATTATTACCAGTTATTATATAGCGCACACATATTCCGCAGCGCTGTACAGAGAATATTATTACCAGTTATTATATAGCGCACATATTCCGCAGCGCTGTACAGAGACTATTATTACCAGTTATTATATAGCGCACACATATTCCGCAGCGCTGTACAGAGACTATTATTACCAGTTATTATATAGCACACATATTCACCAGCCCTGTACAGAGTCTATTATTACCAGCTATTATATAGCGCACACATATTCCGCAGCGCTGTACAGAGACTATTATTACCAGTTATTATATAGCGCACACATATTCCGCAGCACTGTACAGAGACTATTATTACCAGTTATTATATAGCGCACACATATTCCGCAGCGCTGTACAGAGACTATTATTACCAGTTATTATATAGTGCACACATATTCCGCAGCGCTGTACAGAGACTATTATTACCAGTTATTATATAGTGCACACATATTCCGCAGCGCTGTACAGAGATTATTATTACCAGTTATTATATAGCGCACACACATTCCGCAGCACTGTACAGAGATTATTATTACCAGTTATTATATAGCGCAAACATATTCTGCAGCACTGTACAGAGACTATTACTACCAGTTATTATATAGTGCACACATATTCTGCAGCGCTGTACAGAGACTATTATTACCAGTTATTATATAGCGCACACATATTCCGCAGCACTGTACAGAGATTATTATTACCAGTTATTATATAGCGCAAACATATTCTGCAGCACTGTACAGAGACTATTACTACCAATTATTATATAGCGCACACATATTCTGCAGCGCTGTACAGAGACTATTATTACCAGTTATTTATATAGCGCACACATATTCCGCAGCACTGTACAGAGATTATTATTACCAGTTATTATATAGCGCACACATATTTCGCAGCGCTGTACAGAGAATATTATTACCAGTTATTTATATAGCGCAAACATATTCCGCAGCGCTGTACAGAGACTATTATTACCAGTTATTATATAGTGCACACATATTCCGCAGCGCTGTACAGAGACTATTACCAGTTATTATATAGTGCACACATATTCCGCAGCGCTGTACACTGTCACTCCCTGCTCCTTATGCTGATCTAGCGCACAGTGCTGCGCACACCTTGTTCCACTTATAATAATAATAATACTGTAATATAGTCCATGTGCAGCCAGACGCTATAACGTGTCCTCACGTCTGAATGTCACCAGTATAAGTTCTTACATTTCCAGCAATAATATATAATAATGCAGCAGCGTTATCTGGTTACGGCACGGGGTTAGGGTTACACGCACCCATCACTCCTAATAGAAATCTCCATCAGCAACGGCAGCTCTGCAGGAAATATGGCACGCTGGAGTGTAAGTGGGGAAAACACTGTATCAAATATCAATAGAGACGTCTGCGGCGAAGACAGAGCGTCATCTGTGCCCCTTTAATTAGGTCAGGTAACCTTGGTACATATCTGCGTCTCTCCGGTGAGATGTCGGTGACAGTAAGAAGTGTATCCATGTCACTGTGGTACCGTCAGAGGAACGTGTCACTAGTGTGCGGGGACTGTAGGCTGGTCGACTAGTCATTACATTGCCACAAACGTCCGGAGTCCCCAATGCCGTCCTCTAGCTGCTGCCACAGCTCGTTCAGTATCTGCTGTGTGCCAGTGTGGAGGCTGTCCCCCATGCCGCTATTCCCTTCAGTTCTGATTCCTGGGCGCAGACATTTTTGTCCGTCATGTGATCACTGCATCACCAATGTGATTCCAGTTCTCGGTCATCTGACTCCAGCAGCCAATCTGTGGCCAGCAGCCCCTATAAGAGGATCTCCTGGAGGGCCAGCTGGCTGCCAGTGCAGAGTCTTTCACAGCTTACTCCGACACCAGACCCTCTGTGCTTCTCAGGGTGTGTTCTCTGAAGCTGCCAAGAAGTCCTTATCGTGTGGCTAGCCGCAATTCCCAGCCCAGTTATCAGCAGTATCCGGTTCTAGACCTGCAGACCCAACTGGTACACTCTCTCCTACACCGAGGTCAGGGCTGGTGCTGGCATGTCAGGACACAAACCTGCGGAGAGGAGCAAATACCTGCATGTAGGGCCTGATTCAGCGTGGATTGCTAAAGCAACATCTTTCTCTAAAGGGCAAAACCATGCTGCACTGCAGGTGGGGCAGATGTTACATGTGCAGAGAGAGAGAGAGAGAGAGAGAGAGAGAGAGAGTTACATTTGGGTGAGGTGTGTACAAACTGAAATCTAATTTAGGGGGTTATTCTGCTTGGTCTGGTGGGACCATATACGGGCGGATCGTTTTTTTTTTCATCTGTGCATGCGTAGCTTTCGCAATGCGCAGGTGCGGTGACCTCACACCGCTCACGGACGGGTCTCTCCGTGAAAAAAAACCTGTCTGCAAGAGTACGGTCATTGTGGGCGGCATGGGGGCGTTTTTAGGGGAGCGGCCGGAATAATGAGGAAAACTGGGCATAATCATGGGCGTACATGGGGGTGTGCACCAAAAATGTACGGTGCTACAACCGCTCGATCGGCGAACGCACCGTGCGTTTTGGGCAAAAACAGGCGGACGCCAAAGATAACTCCAGACCACCCCTAGAGATACCGCATGAGAGCGGACGCCTGGGTCTGCTAATTAACGCTGATTACTACACCTGAATGTAATAAGCAATGCTGCAGCCTTTTAAGTGAAAACCATGATTTCACTACTTGCAAGCCACACACAGCCCTCAAACACATTGGAAGCAGATCTTTCTACACTTCTCTACATGTAAAGGTTTGTTTAGTTTTAGGTAATATTCATTCTAAGACCTGGTTATATATGTCAAGGTAGTTATTTTATAACCATCTACACCCATTCAGAAAGTATTTTTGTATACTTTAAAAAGCACGATCGGTGACGCACAAGACCCGTCCATGTAAGGTGGCGTACGCTCAGATATACGGAAGATGTCGGTGTGAAAACGGACAACATCCGTCCGTACATGGTGGCGTACGCTCTGATGTACGCCAGGTATCGGTGGCTAAGAGGGAGATCCGTCCGTATACGGTGGCATACGCTCCAGTGTATGCCACTCCCCATTGTCGGTGTTTGTGTCCGTCCGTGTGCAGCTGTTCTATGGGCGGACTTCCGCTCACCGCGAGCGTACGGGAAACGTACGGTGAAACGGACTGTACGTACGTTGCACCGACCTTACCAGAATAAGGCCCTTAGTGTAGAAATAAAGCAGCCAGTATTTACGCTGCACAGAAACAAAAAAAGATTCCCCCAAATCTAATGCTGCCCACACACCAGACCAACGTTCCTCCAACCATCCAACTAGCTGCTTGGATGGAATACAAATATGGTACTGGATGGGAGCAAATGTGATATTTACTTCAGAAATGTGCTCCCAAAATCTGGGAAAGAACAGAAACTGTCCCTCAGACTCGGTACTGTAGTTGAACCTTTTTGATTTAAACAATTTGACTGAATGTTTTTGTCCATTTTCCTGGGTTTGTGAGAAAATTGATCATTGTCCTCTGCTCCCATCCGGTACCAGATTTTTATTCCATCCAAGCAACTAGTTGGATGGTTGGAGGAAAGTTGGTCTGTGTGGCCAGCATTTACTCTCTGCACAAGTTACATCTGCCCCACCTGCAGTGCAGCATGGTTTAGCTCGTTAGCAAAAAATGTTGTTTTTCCAATCTTTTCTGTATCACGCCCTCAGTTCTGTGAATGCAATACAGATGTAATTATTGCTGATTTGCATTCAGTTCTGTACCGGCGGGTCCTATATAAGCGTTATTAAACTGTATCCTATATGTACTCATCTTATGCATTATTTTATGTTTATTTCCGTGGGTTTATTGAATGGAAAAAACAAGAATGTGTAAAACATTTCCACTCTGTCGCCGTTGTCTTTCTTACCAAGTATAAACAGTCTGAACACCAGACGTTGGCGAGTGGGGTGAAAGATTTGCAGATATGTTTTTTTCTTCTTAAACAAAGAATGATTGACGCACACAAAATTCATATAAACTTTGCAGGTGATAGAAAGATTAAACGAAAATGGAGAACGTCAGATAACATGCACGAGATAAACCAAAGTCAATACATAAAAAATCAAACGAAGAGAGAAAGAAAGAAAAAAAGTGTCATTATTTCAATCAATAGCCGGACAATGGTCAGCGCAGCATAAAAGGGATTCTTTCAGAACTGGATTTCTAAAGAAACTGTTTGAATTGCTCAGCGAAGTCCATCCCCCATGGCTGCGATATTCTGCAGCACATCTCCGCCACGTCTGTGATTAACCACCTTTCCTGACATCATTAACCACAGATACATAGTAATAGAGGCACTTTCTTCTGAGACAACAAGAGCGAGACCTGCGAGATTAATAGTGAAGTATACAAAATAGAAGGAAGAGATGTCAAAGGAATGAGAGGAAATTAGTATCCAATTGCTGGGTATGTTTGTGGTACTGCAGTGTCGTCCATCGTGTCGGCAGAATTTAGGATATAAATACACCCATACGGCGAACTGCTTATCTGGGTGTATTCTGCCTCAGTGTTATAGATATATATTGTACAATATGCTGAGGCTGAAGATTCCAGTGTCTTTATATCCAACCCTGTAAATGGTCACAGCGAATATTTGCTTTGTAATGTATGTACTTCTCTTCTACCGCATATGACGTCCATCGTTGTGTGATTAGGCCAAAGTCCTATATCAATATCGGTGACAAACCCAGGATTTGTAGAGGGGGGGGGGGGGGGGTTCCAAATGCCGTCCACAATCTCCCCCTCTGGGGAACATTGGAGCCAGTGACGGAGTATAATGGTGTGTACACACGGTCAGATGTGCCTTCAGATACTATCCACGATCCAATCATATCAGATCGTGGATAGTATCTGAAGGCACATCCAATTTGCATACAAGTCAGACTATATAGTGCAAATCTGCAGTATATAGTCAAGGCAAACAAGACTTTCTGCCTTGCGATACGTGAACGCGCATCAGAATCGGAACAGGATCTGAAGGGTTAAAACCCTTGCGATCTGCATCCGATTCCGATCCGATTTTTTACTATATAGTCAACATCGGAAGGCAAAAAGTACACACCATATCAATACAGATTGTATGTAGTATACATAATAATAATAATATAAATAAGTAGTTGTGAAAAGTTTAAATCTACAAATATAATAGAACCAGTACTACACTTTCTAAGCTCACATTCTCCCACCTCATGGTAAGGCTCCTGTCACTTCTGCCTGGCGGCTGCTCTCTGGTCCAGTGCACAGATTGAGGGCTCAGATCCACACACACAGACTTGGTAGAAGAAGCTGGTACACTGGTCATGTGCAGCCTCTCCGCTCTGTCCCTTACACTGCATGATGTGGCGGCCGCTCTAGTAATCATATTGTATACCATTGTTATTGTGGTCATAATTTCAGCCACTTGATAAGAAGAGCAGAGTTTTCTTTACCTTAGAGAAGGTGACCTACCTTTGCCCCATCTTTATCTTTCTACTCACCTGGAGTTTGCAATGTCCAATGGGGAGTTGTCCACAGTGTGTTGTTCCTCATCGCTATGGGCACCCTATGCTGGACATCTATACTTTCAGACCATTTATGTTGTCAACTAAAACTACTTTCACACTGAGCCTTTACCCGAGATATAACCAGATTTCCACGGGTCCCGGCTTGGTGAGAAAGTTCATCTCCTGTTTGGTGTCCTGGGTATTTCGCCGGTTTGCCCCAGATAAGCTGAAGTGTAAATGGTGCAGGTAATGTGTAAAAGCTGCTGATTGGCTGTGTATGCAGAGGCCCGCCCATGGGAGGGACCAGATTGAGTAGCTTGGATCAGTGTTGGATCAGACCCGAGATCTATGTGTGAATGGGGGACAGGGATCTCATCTCTGCAGTATATGGACTCTATCTGCTGCCTTATAGGCATACTTTATAGTTATTTTATCTGTTGCTATGTAATAAATGTTATACTTGTATTTCATCCACTGGAGTGATGTGGGTGAAGAGTAAGGGGTGGCCCCCTTACTGGTATCAGAGAGAAGCATTGTGGAGTTCCCCGCAGACCCCCAGGATGGGGGGGGGGGGGTGTTACTGTGACAATGTGAGACGTTTCCTGTCCCCACTTACAGGACACAGACTGTTTCTCCCTTACTAGCTGGTACCGTCACTTCTCCAGTGTAGGCGTATAATCTGTGCTCTATACAGGGTGATAGCACCCACAGGGGTGGGGTCAGTAGGATGATGTACCCCCATCCCAGTCCAAATATACTGTAGTCCTATACTCATTATGTTATATTGGCAGTCGCCTCATTTGGGGTCCCTGAATAATGACAGTGACAGTTGGGGTGCTAGATGACAGTGTGGGGTTCCCATCTCTGGGGTAGAGTCTTGTCAGCGAGAGAGATTCATATTCTGCCAAAACACTGGAAATCTTACAGTAACAAAGGGCCTGATTCAGCTTCATTCCCTCTGGAATGAAGCTTCGCTTCACTTGTGCGATGTGGTCGCGGCGCATTCGCAGAAGTGCGATAATCATCTGTATGTGATTCCCGCACTGGTGTGTGACGTACTGAATCAGACCCTAACTATGTAACCGATAATCATCGGCGTGAGATGTATACAGTAAGTTACCACGCGGCGGTATCGCACTGTGATTGGGGACCTTTGTCTATTCTGACTGGTCCTCTACATATTCTACATGCTGCCCGCACACGTGTGTAGCTGTTGTGTATAGTGCTCTACAGTGCAGCCACCATGCCGCAATCATCACTCAAATGACATATATCTGTATAACTGTCCTGCCTATAAGGTGAGGTCATCTATATTTACTTCTATGTATGATGGATGTAAATGATTATAGGGTCTGTATACTAAGCTCTGGAGAGACAGCACCACCTCTGAGATACCCATGATATCCGCTAAAAATCCCAGCGTCGCTCATATTTGGTAGTCTTTTTCTTTTTACACAACATTTTTTATTTAAATGTATATTTCCTATATAAGGTGACATTACCGGTCATTACGGCGAATGTATATATATTTCCTATATAAGGTGACATTACCGGTCATTACGGTGAATGTATATATATTTCCTATATGAGGTGACATTACCGGTCATTACGGTGAGTGTATATTTCCTATATAAGGTGACATTACCGGTCATTACGGTGAATGTATATATATTTCCTATATAAGGTGACATTACCGGTCATTACGGTGAATGTATATATATTTCCTATATAAGGTGGCATTACCGGTCATTACGGTGAATGTATATATATTTCCTATATAAGGTGACATTACCGGTCATTACGGTGAATGTATATATATATTTCCTATATAAGGTGACATTACCGATCATTACGGTGAATGTATATATATTTCCTATATGAGGTGACATTACCGGTCATTACGGTGAATGTATATATATTTCCTATATAAGGTGACATTACCGGTCATTACGGTGAATGTATATATATTTCCTATATAAGGTGACATTACCGGTCATTACGGTGAATGTATATATATTTCCTATATAAGGTGACATTACCGGTCATTACGGTGAATGTATATATATTTCCTATATAAGGTGACATTACCGGTCATTACGGTGAATGTATATATATTTCCTATATAAGGTGACATTACCGGTCATTACGGTGAATGTATATATATTTCCTATATGAGGTGACATTACCGGTCATTACGGTGAGTGTATATTTCCTATATAAGGTGACATTACCGGTCATTACGGTGAATGTATATATATATCCTATATAAGGTGACATTACCGGTCATTACGGTGAATGTATATATATTTCCTATATAAGGTGACATTACCGGTCGTTACGGTGAATGTATATATATTTCCTATATAAGGTGACATTACCGGTCGTTACGGTGCATGTATATATATTTCCTATATAAGGTGACATTACCGGTCATTACGGTGAATGTATTTTATATTTCCTATATAAGGTGACATTACCGGTCATTACGGTGAATGTATATATATTTCCTATATAAGGTGACATTACCGGTCATTACGGTGAATGTATATTTCCTATATAAGGTGACATTACCGGTCATTACGGTGAATGTATTTATATTTCCTATATAAGGTGACATTACCGGTCATTACGGTGAATGTATATATATTTCCTATATAAGGTGACATTACCGGTCATTACGGTGAATGTATATATATTTCCTATATAAGGTGACATTACCGGTCGTTACGGTGCATGTATATATATTTCCTATATAAGGTGACATTACCGGTCATTACGGTGAATGTATTTTATATTTCCTATATAAGGTGACATTACCGGTCATTACGGTGAATGTATATATATTTCCTATATAAGGTGACATTACCGGTCATTACGGTGAATGTATATATATTTCCTATATGAGGTGACATTACCGGTCATTACGGTGAGTGTATATTTCCTATATAAGGTGACATTACCGGTCATTACGGTGAATGTATATATATTTCCTATATAAGGTGACATTACCGGTCATTACGGTGAATGTATATATATTTCCTATATAAGGTGGCATTACCGGTCATTACGGTGAATGTATATATATTTCCTATATAAGGTGACATTACCGGTCATTACGGTGAATGTATATATATATTTCCTATATAAGGTGACATTACCGATCATTACGGTGAATGTATATATATTTCCTATATAAGGTGACATTACCGATCATTACGGTGAATGTATATATATTTCCTATATGAGGTGACATTACCGGTCATTACGGTGAATGTATATATATTTCCTATATAAGGTGACATTACCGGTCATTACGGTGAATGTATATATATTTCCTATGTAAGGTGACATTACCGGTCATTACGGTGAATGTATATATTTCCTATATAAGGTGGCACTACAGGTCATTACGGTGAATGTATATATATTTCCTATATGAGGTGACATTACCGGTCATTACGGTGAATGTATATATATTTCCTATATGAGGTGACATTACCGGTCATTACGGTGAATGTATATATATTTCCTATATAAGGTGACATTACAGGTCATTACGGTGAATGTATATATTTCCTATATGAGGTGACATTACCGGTCATTACGGTGAATGTATATATATATTTCCTATATGAGGTGACATTACCGGTCATTACGGTGAATGTATATATATTTCCTATATGAGGTGACATTACCGGTCATTACGGTGAATGTATATATATTTCCTATATAAGGTGACATTACCGGTCGTTACGGTGAATGTATATATATTTCCTATATAAGGTGACATTACCGGTCGTTACGGTGCATGTATATATATTTCCTATATAAGGTGACATTACCGGTCATTACGGTGAATGTATTTTATATTTCCTATATAAGGTGACATTACCGGTCATTACGGTGAATGTATATATATTTCCTATATAAGGTGACATTACCGGTCATTACGGTGAATGTATATATATTTCCTATATAAGGTGACATTACCGGTCATTATGGTGAATGTATATATATTTCCTATATAAGGTGGCATTACCGGTCATTACGGTGAATGTATATATATTTCCTATATAAGGTGACATTACCGGTCATTACGGTGAATGTATATATATATTTCCTATATAAGGTGACATTACCGATCATTACGGTGAATGTATATATATTTCCTTTATGAGGTGACATTACCGGTCATTACGGTGAATGTATATATATTTCCTATATAAGGTGACATTACCGGTCATTACGGTGAATGTATATATATTTCCTATATAAGGTGACATTACCGGTCATTACGGTGAATGTATATATATTTCCTATATAAGGTGACATTACCGGTCATTACGGTGAATGTATATATATTTCCTATATAAGGTGACATTACCGGTCATTACGGTGAATGTATATATATTTCCTATATGAGGTGACATTACCGGTCATTACGGTGAGTGTATATTTCCTATATAAGGTGACATTACCGGTCATTACGGTGAATGTATATATATATTTCCTATATAAGGTGACATTACCGGTCATTACGGTGAATGTATATATATTTCCTATATAAGGTGACATTACCGGTCATTACGGTGAATGTATATTTATTTCCTATATAAGGTGACATTACCGGTCATTACGGTGAATGTATATAATTTTCCTATATAAGGTGACATTACCGGTCATTACGGTGAATGTATATATATATTTCCTATATAAGGTGGCATTACCGGTCATTACGGTGAATGTATATATATTTCCTATATAAGGTGGCATTACCGGTCATTACGGTGAATGTATATATATTTCCTATATAAGGTGGCATTACCGGTCATTACGGTGAATGTATATATATTTCCTATATAAGGTGACATTACAGGTCATTACGGTGAATGTATATATTTCCTATATGAGGTGACATTACCGGTCATTACGGTGAATGTATATATATTTCCTATATAAGGTGACATTACCGGTCATTACGGTGAATGTATTTATATTTCCTATATAAGGTGACATTACCGGTCATTACGGTGAATGTATATATATTTCCTATATAAGGTGACATTACCGGTCATTACGGTGAATGTATATATATTTCCTATATAAGGTGACATTACAGGTCATTACGTTGAATGTATATATTTCCTATATGAGGTGACATTACCGGTCATTACGGTGAATGTATATATATTTCCTATATAAGGTGACATTACCGGTCATTACGGTGAATGTATTTATATTTCCTATATAAGGTGACATTACCGGTCATTACGGTGAATGTATATATATTTCCTATATAAGGTGACATTACCGGTCATTACGGTGAATGTATATATTTCCTATATAAGGTGGCATTACAGGTCATTACGGTGAATGTATATATATTTCCTATATGAGGTGACATTACCGGTCATTACGGTGAATGTATATATATTTCCTATATGAGGTGACATTACCGGTCATTACGGTGAATGTATATATATTTCCTATATGAGGTGACATTACAGGTCATTACGGTGAATGTATATATTTCCTATATGAGGTGACATTACCGGTCATTACGGTGAATGTATATATATTTCCTATATGAGGTGACATTACCGGTCATTACGGTGAATGTATATATATTTCCTATATGAGGTGACATTACCGGTCATTACGGTGAATGTATATATATTTCCTATATAAGGTGACATTACCGGTCGTTACGGTGAATGTATATATATTTCCTATATAAGGTGACATTACCGGTCGTTACGGTGCATGTATATATATTTCCTATATAAGGTGACATTACCGGTCATTACGGTGAATGTATTTTATATTTCCTATATAAGGTGACATTACCGGTCATTACGGTGAATGTATATATATTTCCTATATAAGGTGACATTACCGGTCATTACGGTGAATGTATATTTCCTATATAAGGTGACATTACCGGTCATTACGGTGAATGTATTTATATTTCCTATATAAGGTGACATTACCGGTCATTACGGTGAATGTATATATATTTCCTATATAAGGTGACATTACCGGTCATTACGGTGAATGTATATATATTTCCTATATAAGGTGACATTACCGGTCGTTACGGTGCATGTATATATATTTCCTATATAAGGTGACATTACCGGTCATTACGGTGAATGTATTTTATATTTCCTATATAAGGTGACATTACCGGTCATTACGGTGAATGTATATATATTTCCTATATAAGGTGACATTACCGGTCATTACAGTGAATGTATATTTCCTATATAAGGTGACATTACCGGTCATTACGGTGAATGTATTTATATTTCCTATATAAGGTGACATTACCGGTCATTACGGTGAATGTATATATATTTCCTAAATAAGGTGACATTACCGGTCATTACGGTGAATGTATTTATATTTCCTATATAAGGTGGCATTACCGGTCATTACGGTGAATGTATATATATTTCCTATATAAGGTGACATTACCGGTCATTACGGTGAATGTATATATATTTCCTATATAAGGTGACATTACCGGTCTTTACGGTGAATGTATATATATTTCCGGTACTTATGTAGTATCTGGGCGTCCGATTTTGTGATTGTATGCCTTACCTTAAGGCATACAATCAGATGCGATTCGATGCGATTTTGCATAGGATTCAATGGTAAGAAGGTCCTGTTCATTTCCCCACTATCCAAGTGGGCATAGAGTTGATTTTATATAGCGTGGCGAGCGCAGCGAGCCACCGAGCCCGAAGCGTGGCGAGCGGACACATATTTCTTAAAAAGTATTCTGTGTCCCCTCGCGGGGCTCGCTACGCTCGCCACGCTTCGGGCTCGGTGGCTCGATACGCTCGCCACAGGTTTATATCCAACTCCATGCCCACTTGGATAGTGGGGAAAGGAAAAGGACCCCTTTTTCCCATTGAATTCTATGTTAAAATGGACTCAGACCATTTTAACATTGAATCCTAAGGAAAAATCTTGACCATCGCATCGCATACGATTTGGTCGCATGCAATGCGATCCGATTTCTAAATCGGACACCCAGATACTACATAAGTACCATATTTCCTATATAAGGTGACATTACCGGTCATTACGGTGAATGTATATATATTTCCTAAATAAGGTGACATTACCGGTCATTACGGTGAATGTATATATTTCCTATATAAGGTGGCATTACAGGTCATTACGGTGAATGTATATATATATTTCTTATATAAGGTGACATTACCGGTCATTACGGTGAATGTATATATATTTCCTATATAAGGTGACATTACCGGTCATTACGGTGAATGTATATATATTTCCTATATAAGGTGACATTACCGGTCATTACGGTGAATGTATATTTCCTATATAAGGTGACATTACCGGTCATTACGGTGAATGTATTTATATTTCCTATATAAGGTGACATTACCGGTCATTACGGTGAATGTATATATATTTCCTAAATAAGGTGACATTACCGGTCATTACTGTGAATGTATATATTTCCTATATAAGGTGGCATTACAGGTCATTACGGTGAATGTATATATATTTCTTATATAAGGTGACATTACCGGTCATTACGGTGAATGTATATATATTTCCTATATAAGGTGACATTACCGGTCATTACGGTGAATGTATTTATATTTCCTATATAAGGTGACATTACCGGTCATTACGGTGAATGTATATTTTCTATATAAGGTGACATTACCGGTCATTACGGTGAATGTATATTTCCTATATAAGGTGACATTACCGGTCATTACGGTGAATGTATATATATTTCCTATATGAGGTGACATTACCGGTCATTACGGTGAATGTATATAGATTTCCTATATGAGGTGACATTACCGGTCATTACGGTGAATGTATATATATATATATATATCCTATATAAGGTGACATTACCGGTCATTACGGTGAATGTATATATAAAGTATTTCCTATATAAGGTGACATTATCGGTCATTATGGTGAATGTATATATATTTCCTATATAAGGTGACATTATCGGTCATTACGGTGAATGTATATATATTTCCTATATAAGGTCACATTACCGGTCATTACGGTGAATGTATATATATTTCCTATATGAGGTGACGTTACCGGTCATTACGGTGAATGTATATATATTTCCTATATAAGATGACGTTACCGGTCATTACGGTGAATGTATATATATTTCCTATATAAGGTGGCATTACAGGTCATTACGGTGAATGTATATATATTTCCTATATGAGGTGACATTACCGGTCATTACGGTGAATGTATATATATTTCCTATATAAGGTGACATTACCGGTCATTACGGTGAATGTATATATATTTCCTATATAAGGTGACATTACCGGTCGTTACGGTGAATGTATATATATTTCCTATATAAGGTGACATTACCGGTCGTTACGGTGAATGTATATATATTTCCTATATAAGGTGACATTACCGGTCATTACGGTGAATGTATATATATTTCCTATATAAGGTGACATTACCGGTCATTACGGTGAATGTAAATATATTTCCTATATAAGGTGACATTACCGGTCATTACAGTGAATGTATATTTCCTATATAAGGTGACATTACGGTGAATGTATTTATATTTCCTATATAAGGTGACATTACCGGTCATTACGGTGAATGTATTTATATTTCCTATATAAGGTGACATTACCGGTCATTACGGTGAATGTATATATATTTCCTATATAAGGTGACATTACCGGTCATTACGGTGAATGTATATATATTTCCTAAATAAGGTGACATTACCGGTCATTACGGTGAATGTATTTATATTTCCTATATAAGGTGACATTACGGTGAATGTATTTATATTTCCTATATAAGGTGACATTACCGGTCATTACGGTGAATGTATTTATATTTCCTATATAAGGTGGCATTACCGGTCATTACGGTGAATGTATATTTCCTATATAAGTTGACATTACCGGTCATTACGGTGAATGTATTTATATTTCCTATATAAGGTGACATTACCGGTCATTACGGTGAATGTATATATATTTCCTATATAAGGTGACATTACCGGTCATTACGGTGAATGTATATATATTTCCTATATAAGGTGACATTACCGGTCATTACGGTGAATGTATTTTATATTTCCTATATAAGGTGACATTACCGGTCATTACGGTGAATGTATTTTATATTTCCTATATAAGGTGACATTACCGGTCATTACAGTGAATGTATATTTCCTATATAAGGTGACATTACCGGTCATTACGGTGAATGTATTTATATTTCCTATATAAGGTGACATTACCGGTCATTACGGTGAATGTATATATATTTCCTATATAAGGTGACATTACCGGTCATTACGGTGAATGTATATATATTTCCTAAATAAGGTGACATTACCGGTCATTACGGTGAATGTATTTATATTTCCTATATAAGGTGGCATTACCGGTCATTACGGTGAATGTATATATATTTCCTATATAAGGTGACATTACCGGTCATTACGGTGAATGTATATATATTTCCTATATAAGGTGACATTACCGGTCTTTACGGTGAATGTATATATATTTCCGGTACTTATGTAGTATCTGGGCGTCCGATTTTGTGATTGTATGCCTTACCTTAAGGCATACAATCAGATGCGATGCGATTCGATGCGATTTTGCATAGGATTCAATGTTAAGAAGGTCCTGTTCATTTCCCCACTATCCAAGTGGGCATAGAGTTGATTTTATATAGCGTGGCGAGTGCAGCGAGCCACCGAGCCCGAAGCGTGGCGAGCGAAGCGAGCCCCGCGAGGGGACACATATTTCTTAAAAAGTATTCTGGGTACTTGTGTATTTTGGCGGCGCCCCCGATGTCCGTCGTACGACGAACAGATCGCATCGCATGCCATGCACCCGATGGCATACGATGCGATGCGACGCGATTTTGAGCCCCTATACGACCAAAAATCGTATAAGCACCCTAAAGGGTGCTTTTGAGCACCCAAATGAGTGCGTACAATGATAAATGCACCCCCACGCCACCCCCCCACTACAACTGTGAACCCGAAGTGTGGCGAGCGCAGCGAGCCCACGAGGGGCGGCGGTACGCGTCCTACGACCTTTTCATACCCCCACTATCCACGTCGGCGTGGAGTTGAGAGTAGAATAGTGTGGCGAGCGCAGCGAGCCACCGAGCCCGAAGCGTGGCGAGCGCACGCGGATACCTTCACAGGTAAACGCGTCCCTTCGCGGGCTTCACAGGTATCCGCGTCCCCTCGCGGGGCTCGCTGCGCTCGCCACGCTTCGGGCTCGGTGGCTCGCTGCGCTCGCAACACTATTCTATTCTCAACTCCACGCCGACGTGGATAGTGGGGGTATGAAAAGGTCGTAGGACGCGTACCGCCGCCGCTCGCCACGCTTCGGGTTCACGTTTATAGTGGGGGGTGGCGTGGGGGTGCATTTTACATTGTAAGCACCTATTTCGGTGCTTAACATTGTATAAGCACCCATTAGGGTGCTTATACAATGTTTAATCGCATCGCATCGCATCGTATGGCATTGTATGCCATGTACAATGGCATACAATTTCAAAATTGTATGCCATCGTGCACTATCGTACGATATCGCGTCGCATCGCATACCATCGTATGCGTTATGGTATGCGATGCGATGGGCGCCGCCAAAATACACAAGTACCGTATTCTGTGTCCCCTCGCGGGGCTCGCTACGCTCGCCACGCTTCGGGCTTGGTGGCTCGATACGCTCGCCACAGGTTTATATCCACTCCATGCCCACTTGGATAGTGGGGAAAGGAAAAGGACCCCTTTTTCCCATTGAATTCTATGTTAAAATGGACTCAGACCATTTTAACATTGAATCCTAAGGAAAAATCTTGACCATCGCATCGCATACGATTTGGTCGCATGCGATGCGATCCGATTTCTAAATCGGACGCCCAGATACTACATAAGTACCATATTTCCTATATAAGGTGACATTACCGGTCATTACGGTGAATGTATATATATTTCCTAAATAAGGTGACATTATCGGTCATTACGGTGAATGTATATATTTCCTATAAAAGGTGGCATTACAGGTCATTACGGTGAATGTATATATATTTCTTATATAAGGTGACATTACCGGTCATTACGGTGAATGTATATATATTTCCTATATAAGGTGACATTACCGGTCATTACGGTGAATGTATATATATTTCCTATATAAGGTGACATTACCGGTCATTACGGTGAATGTATATTTCCTATATAAGGTGACATTACCGGTCATTACGGTGAATGTATTTATATTTCCTATATAAGGTGACATTACCGGTCATTACGGTGAATGTATATATATTTCCTAAATAAGGTGACATTACCGGTCATTACGGTGAATGTATATATTTCCTATATAAGGTGGCATTACAGGTCATTACGGTGAATGTATATATATTTCTTATATAAGGTGACATTACCGGTCATTACGGTGAATGTATATATATTTCCTATATAAGGTGACATTACCGGTCATTACGGTGAATGTATATTTCCTATATAAGGTGACATTACCGGTCATTACGGTGAATGTATTTATATTTCCTATATAAGGTGACATTACCGGTCATTACGGTGAATGTATATTTCCTATATAAGGTGACACTACCGGTCATTACGGTGAATGTATTTATATTTCCTATATAAGGTGACATTACCGGTCATTACGGTGAATGTATATATATTTCCTATATGTGGTGACATTACCGGTCATTACGGTGAATGTATATAGATTTCCTATATGAGGTGACATTACCGGTCATTTCGGTGAATGTATATATATTTCCTATATGAGGTGTCATTACGGTGAATGTATATATATATATCCTATATAAGGTGACATTACCGGTCATTACGGTGAATGTATATATACAGTATTTCCTATATAAGGTGACATTATCGGTCATTATGGTGAATGTATATATATTTCCTATATAAGGTGACATTATCGGTCATTACGGTGAATGTATTTATATTTCCTATATAAGGTGGCATTACCGGTCATTACGGTGAATGTATATATATTTCCTATATAAGGTGACATTACCGGTCATTACGGTGAATGTATATATATTTCCTATATAAGGTGACATTACCGGTCTTTACTGTGAATGTATATATATTTCCGGTACTTATGTAGTATCTGGGCGTCCGATTTTGTGATTGTATGCCTTACCTTAAGGCATACAATCAGATGCGATGCGATTCGATGCGATTTTGCATAGGATTCAATGTTAAGAAGGTCCTGTTCATTTCCCCACTATCCAAGTGGGCATAGAGTTGATTTTATATAGCGTGGCGAGCGCAGCGAACCACTGAGCCCGAAGCGTGGCGAGCAAACACATATTTCTTAAAAAGTATTCTGTGTCCCCTGCGGGGCTCGCTACGCTCGCCACGCTTCGGGCTTGGTGGCTCGATACGCTCGCCACAGGTTTATATCCAACTCCATGCCCACTTGGATAGTGGGGAAAGGAAAAGGACCCCTTTTTCCCATTGAATTCTATGTTAAAATGGACTCAGACCATTTTAACATTGAATCCTAAGGAAAAATCTTGACCATCGCATCGCATACGATTTGGTCGCATGCGATGCGATCCGATTTCTAAATCCGACTCCCAGATACTACATAAGTACCATATTTCCTATATAAGGTGACATTACCGGTCATTACGGTGAATGTATATATATTTCCTAAATAAGGTGACATTACCGGTCATTACGGTGAATGTATATATTTCCTATATAAGGTGACATTACCGGTCATTACGGTGAATGTATATATATTTCTGGTACTTGTGAGTTATCCGGGCGTCCGATTTTTTGATTGTATGCCTTAAGTTAAGGCATACAATCAGATACGATGCGATGCGATATCGCATCGCATCGCATCGCATGCGACCATCGGATGCGATGACCCGATTTTTCCATAGGAATCAATGTTAAAATGATTCCTATGGAAAAAGGGGTCCTTTTCATACCCCTACTATCCAAGTGGGCATGGAGTTGGATATAAACCTGTGGCGAGCGTAGCGAGCCACCGAGCCCGAAGCGTGGCGAGCGAAGCGAGCCCCGCGAGGGGACGGTATTCCGTGTCCCCTCGCGGGGCTCGCTACGCTCGCCACGCTTCGGGCTCGGTGGCTCGCTACGCTCGCCACAGGTTTATATCCAACTCCATGCCCACTTGGATAGTAGGGGTATGAAAAGGACCCTTTTTCCCATTGAATTCCATGTTAAAATGGACTCAGTCCATTTTAACATTGATTCCTATGGAAAAATCGGGTCATCGCATCGCATCGCATCGCATCGCATCCGATGGTCGCATGCGATGCGATGCGATGTCCCGATCCGACCCGATTTAAAAATCGGACGCCCGGATAACTCACAAGTACCATATTTCTTATATAAGGTGACATTACCGGTCATTACGGTGAATGTATATATATTTCCTATATAAGGTGACATTACCGGTCATTACGGTGAATGTATATATATTTCCTATATAAGGTGACATTACCGGTCATTACGGTGAATGTATATATATTTCCTATATAAGGTGACATTACCGGTCATTACGGTGAATGTATATATATTTCCTATATAAGGTGACATTACCGGTCATTACGGTGAATATATATATATTTCCTATATAAGGTGACATTACCGGTCATTACGGTGAATGTATATATATATTTCCTATATAAGGTGGCATTACCGGTCATTACGGTGAATGTATATATATTTCCTATATAAGGTGGCATTACCGGTCATTACGGTGAATGTATATATATTTCCTATATAAGGTGACATTACCGGTCATTACGGTGAATGTATATATATATATTTCCTATATAAGGTGACATTACCGATCATTACGGTGAATGTATATATATTTCCTATATGAGGTGACATTACCGGTCATTACGGTGAATGTATATATATTTCCTATATGAGGTGGCATTACCGGTCATTACGGTGAATGTATATAGATTTCCTATATGAGGTGACATTACCGGTCATTACGGTGAATGTATATATATTTCCTATATGAGGTGACATTACCGGTCATTTCGGTGAATGTATATAGATTTCCTATATGAGGTGACATTACCGGTCATTACGGTGAATGTATATATATTTCGTATATAAGGTGACATTACCGGTCATTACGGTGAATGTATATATATTTCCTATATAAGGTGACATTACCGGTCATTACGGTGAATGTATATATATTTCCTATATAAGGTGACATTACCGGTCATTACGGTGAATGTATATATATTTCCTATATGAGGTGACATTACCGATCATTACGGTGAATGTATATTTCCTATATAAGGTGACATTACCGGTCATTACGGTGAATGTATATATATTTCCTATATGAGGTGGCATTACTGGTCATTACGGTGAATGTATATAGATTTCCTATATGAGGTGACATTACCGGTCATTACGGTGAATGTATATATATTTCCTATATGAGGTGGCATTACCGGTCATTACGGTGAATGTATATAGATTTCCTATATGAGGTGACATTACCGGTCATTACGGTGAATGTATATATATTTCGTATATAAGGTGACATTACCGGTCATTACGGTGAATGTATATATATTTCCTATATTAAGGTGACATTACCGGTCATTACGGTGAATGTATATATATTTCCTATATAAGGTGGCATTACCGGTCATTACGGTGAATGTATATATATTTCCTATATAAGGTGACATTACCGGTCATTACGGTGAATGTATATATATATCCTATATAAGGTGACATTACCGGTCATTACGGTGAATGTATATATATTTCCTATATAAGGTGACATTACCGGTCGTTACGGTGAATGTATATATATATTTCCTATATAAGGTGACATTACCGGTCGTTACGGTGAATGTATATATATATATATATCCTATATAAGGTGACATTACAGGTTATTATGATGCATACAAATGTTTGCTTGGCAATTTTCACACCAATTTCGACAAATTTACTTGGCACTCAAAGGTTTAACTGGTACATTGTGTCTCTCCGATGGTGGATTAAAGACCGATTGCGGTTAAATGTCCAGCATCATTGTCCCTGCATGTTATATATAGATATTATTTGTGCTACGCTTGTACTATTTGTTCGTTATTTGCTGGTCTCTGTACGTGGATGTGCCGCAGGGGATAGACGCGGGAAGCGTCGTTTTGTTGTTACTCTGACTCAGTAATTTTTGTATTGCTGGCAGATTTCGGGGTTCTTCATAGAAGATTTGGGCCTCACTTTCCTTGGCGTGATTGTATCATCTGCCCCCAAACAGCCAACAGGTCCCTACAGAGAAAGTCCTTCACCGCAAGTTACTTTCATGGAAGTTTAGTTGGTTCCAGTGCCCTGGCTCTGTGCCGTGATGAATGCCAGATTTACGGGAGGCGCGCAGTTGTTTGCAGGCCTCGGAGAGGCGCATTGTGTCTGTGCTCTCTAGAATTTATACTGTTTTCAATGCCACGGCCGTGACTAGCACAAGTGCCCCAGTGTCAGTTCTTAGCTGTGCCTATAAATAATCCCAGAGTCTGGCGCACGGTTCAGCGGCTGTGGTGTATTGATACGCCTTGCCTGACTTATTTCCATGCTTACACATGGCTTACAGCCGCTGCCATCGCAGGGAAAAGCCGCTCGTCCTTTCATGGAATAAAACTCCAAATCCTGCAATGATTTATGTGGAAATCAGCCGACATTCCCGGCTAAATATCTCCAATTCCCCAGCAAATGGTAGACTGCAAAAGCACAATCGGCGGCTTCAGTCGACGTGCCTCCCCCCCAATTCCTCGGCTGGTCACATTTTCCGCGTCTTGTGTTATTATTTCATTAGAAGCCGCCGTGGAGGTGTCAATGTGCTGGACGTTTACAGAGATTTACATGTGCGACTGGTAATTACCAGTGTAACAGCCAATATCATGTATACTGCTGAGTGTATGTATACGGTGTGGAGAATGATTTCTGTGTCTTGTATATTTACAGTGGCAGACGAACGCCATATTGCTTTGCTGAATGGGCGCATGCCAGGTAAGGAATCTCTGTTCATCGCATGTGTGTATATAAAATGCAAACGGTGCTACATTGGCGCAGTTGTCGCACAGCATTTGGTGACCGCAGTGGAGATTTGCCGCCGTTTGGGGTGGAACCAGGGGCGTATTACGAGGAGTGGGCCCTTTTCTGTCAGGACCCCCTCCTCACTGGCCGGCAGCGGTGTATGTGTAAGCGCTAGCAGAGTCTACTAGACACGGCGCGTGCCCATTTTCCCCGATGCTAAGCAGACATTGCTGGAATGCACAGACCTAGCAGAGCGAGCCTGGTTTCTCTCCCATCACACAGACCAGGCTGAGCTAACAGAGCGCAGAGTGAGCCTGGTTCCTCTCCATCACACAGACCAGGCTGAGCTAGCAGAGCACAGAGTGAGCCTGGTTCCTCGCCATCACACACACCAGGCTGAGCTAGCAGAGCGCAGAGCGAGCCTGGTTCCTCTCCATCACACAGACCAGGCTGAGCTAGCAGAGCGAACCTGGTTCCTCGCCATCACACACACCAGGCTGAGCTAGCAGAGCGAGCCTGGTTCCTCTCCATCACACAGACCAGGCTGGGGATTTCTGTCATTAGGCATTTATCGCTCCCCCTACACATATTACTGCAGTGCTGATTTATGACCTCTGCGTGGTAGGAATGCTCTGCAGCCGGTGTGCTGGTTATAGTCATGTGATAAAACGCCACTTGCTGATGACATAATCGCTGCCTGTTCTACATCACGTTCATAGATACTTGGCTGATGGAAAAGGTCTTGTAACAAAAATGTATTTGTGGTTCCTCAGATAAATGAATTCTGGTTCCCTGAGCTGCCGTTGTAACTTCTATTCTCTCTCTGTACTTGCTTCATACAACCAGCATTACATATGTTTTATGTTATAACTTATAGATTTGGGGAGTGGGGGGGAAAGTAGCTGCTCAGGTGGTGCTGGGGGGGGGGGGGGGTAGCTGCTCAGGTGGTGCTGGGGGGGGGGGGGTAGCTGCTCAGGTGGTGCTGGGGGGGGGGGGAGTAGCTGCTCAGGTGGTGCTGGGGGGGGGAGTAGCTGCTCAGGTGGTGCAGGGTGGGAGTAGCTGCTCAGGTGGTCCAGGGTGGGGAGTAGCTGCTCAGGCTGTGCTGGAAGGGGAGTAGCTGCTCAGGCTGTGCTGGGGGGGGGGGGGGTAGCTGCTCAGGCGGTGCTGGGGGGGGGGGAGTAGCTGCTCAGGCGGTGCTGGGTGGGAGTAGCTGCTCAGGCGGTGCTGGGAGGGGAGTAGCTGCTCAGGTGGTGCTGGGGGGGAATAGCTGCTCAGGTGGTGCTGGGAGGGAAGTAGCTGCTCAGGTGGTGCTGGGAGGGGAGTAGCTGCTCAGGCGGTGCTGGGGGTGTGGGAAGTAGCTGCTCAGGCGGTGCTGGGGGGGGAGTAGCTGCTCGGGCGGTGCTAGGTGCAGGGGAAGTAGCTGCTCAGGCGATGCTGGGGGAGAAGTAGCTGCACAGGTGGTGCTGGGGGACGGGGGAAGTAGCTGCTCAGGTGGTGCTGGGGGAGAGTAGTTGCACAGGTGATGCTGCGGGGTGGGGTGAGTAGCTGCTCAGGCGATGCTGGGTGCAGGGGAAGTAGCTGCTCAGGCGGTGCTGGGGGAGAAGTAGCTGCACAGGTGGTGCCGGGGGGGGGGATGCAGCTGCTCAGGCGGTGTTGGGGGGCGGGGGAAGTAGCTGCTCAGGTGGTGCTGGGGGGCGGGGGAAGTAGCTGCGCAGGCGGTGCTGGGGGAGAAGTAGCTGCACAAGTGGTGCCTGGGGGATGTAGCTGCTCAGGTGGTGCTGGGTGGAGGGGAAGTAGCTGCACAGGTGGTGCCGGGGGGATGTAGCTGCTCAGGCGGTGCTGGGGGAGAGTAGTTGCACAGGTGATGCAGCGGGGTGGGGGGGTAGCTGCTCAGGCGGTGCTGGGGGGGGGGGGGGGCGGGGGAAGTAGCTGCTCAGGCGGTGCTGTGGGAGAAGTAGCTACACAGGTGGTGCCGGGGGGATATAGCTGCACAGGCGGTGCTGGGGGAGAAGTAGCTGCACAGGTGGTGCCGGGCGGATGTAGCTGCACAGGCGGTGCTGGGGGCTTGTCCAGAACACGCGCTCATCCTTATACATTCTTTTTAATTTTAGATTTAGATTTTGCACATATGTAATACAAAAATGATGCCAGATTAAATGTACATGAGACATTTTGACCTTCCAGGGGTTCCGTGATTTGAAAATGAGTGTCCATCAGAGTGTAGGGACCAAACTGGTTTAGTAGATACTGTAATATGTGGGTGAGGTACATATGCAGGTGCCCACATACCCTGACTTAGCCTCCACTGGTCTTACCCTATGATCGGACTCATTACTATGTGTGGCTGGGGGTCTGCAGATATGTTCCTCTTTCCCTTTGCCCACTACCCATATCAACATTGGGTGCCCACTGCCTGACGGGCACACCGCCATATGGGCCAGAGGGAAGGGGGCATGCTCTGTAATTTGGGGTGCATAATTTTTGTTTATTATTGGGGGTGTTCATTCTAGCACCGTGCACCTTCCAAGACCCATGCAGTTCCTCTTCCCTGCCTGGGGTGTCACGCTCTGCTGTGGTCTTCTTGCACAGTTCTTATCTATATACAAGTTGTGAAATACAGACCACACTGCAATGTTACAGGCTGTGTTTGAAGAATGACAGTTAGGGGCTGATTGGCTGGTTCTTGGTCTCTATTTCTCACCTGTTATGGCTTCATACATTTGGCCTGTTGTATATCTTAGTGACCTAGACAGAAAGTTCTCTATATCTCAGTGACATCAGGAGAGGAGAAATCAGACCGCGAGCGAAGCCGCAGGAAAATACCCCTGTATTACATATGCTGGTAATGTAATGCTGGGTTGTTTGGGGGAGGAAGTAGATATATTAATTAAATGTGCATACTAATTATATAATGCCGGGGCGAGGGAAATGTAGTTATTGATGTAATGTTAGTGCAGGCCGCGGGAGTATTAGGCCTGGTTAGTAAATGTTAATGCTTTTAATGTAATATCAGTGAAGGCTGCGCGGGTCGAGGATTCATTTATAAAGTGGGTTCTATTGATTTATCATCCAGGCTGGTTGGGGGAAGGAGACCTGGAGATCTCATGTACTTCATGTATTACCGCATGATGGGGGTCCAGTGATGGGGTACATAAACCCTCTGTATTACCGCATGATGGGGGGACCGGTGATGGGGTACATAAACCCTCTGTATTACCGCATGATGGGGGGTCCGGTGATGGGGTACATAAACCCTCTGTATTGCTGCATGATGGGGGGTCCGGTGATGGGGTACATAAACCCTCTGTATTACCGCATGATGGGGGTCCAGTGATGGGGTACATAAACCCTCTGTATTACCGCATGATGGGGGGTCCGGTGATGGGGTACATAAACCCTCTGTATTACCGCATGATGGGGGGTCCGGTGATGGGGTACATAAACCCTCTGTATTACTGCATGATGGGGGGGTCCGGTGATGGGGTACATAAACCCTCTGTATTACTGCATGATGGGGGGTCCGGTGATGGGGTACATAAACCCTCTGTATTACTGCATGGTGGGTGGGATGGACTGGCGATGGGGTACATAAACTTCCCTCTATATACATTACCTCTGTATTACTGCATGATGGGGGGGGCTGGTGATGGGGTACATAAACCCTCTGTATTACTGCATGATGGGGGACTGGCAATGGGGTACATAAACCTCCCTGTATATACATTACCTCTGTATTACTGAATGATGAGGAGGACCGGTATTGGGGTACATAAACTTCCCTGTATATACATTACCCCTGTATTACTACATGATGGAGGGGGGGGGGGAACGGTGATGGGGTACATAAACTTCCCTGTATATACTTTACCTCTGTATTACTACATGATGGGGGGACTGGCGACGGGGTACATAAACTTCCCTGTATATACATTACCTCTGTATTACGGCATGATGGGGGACTGGCGATGGGGTACATAAACCTCCCTGTACTTACATTATCTCTGTATTACTACATGATGGAGGGGGGGGGAACGGTGATGGGGTACATAAACTTCCCTGTATATACATTACCTCTGTATTACTGCATGATGGGGGGGGGGAACGGTGATGGGGTACATAAACTTCCCCGTATATACATTACCTCTGTATTACTACATGATGGTGGGGATCGGTGATGGGGTACATAAACCGCCCTGTATTACTGCATGATGGGGGGACTGGTGATGGGGTACATAAACTTCCCTGTATATACATTACCTCTGTATTACTACATGATGGGGGGGGGGGGACTGGCGATGGGGTACATAAACCTCCCTGTAATTACATTACCTCTGTATTACTACATGATGGGGGGACTGGCGATGGGGTACATAAACTTCCCTGTATATACATTACCTCTGTATTACTACATGATGGGGGGACTGGCGATGGGGTACATAAACCTCCCTGTACATACATTACCTCTGTATTACTACATGATGGGGGGACTGGCGATGGGGTACATAAACTTCCCTGTACTTACATTACCTCTGTATTACTACTTGATGGGGGACTGGTGATGGGGTACATAAACCTCCCTGTACTTACATTACCTCTGTATTACTACATGATGGGGGGACTGGCGATGGGGTACATAAACCTCCCTGTACTTACATTACTTCTGTATTACTACTTGATGGGGAGGGGACTGGCGATGGGGTACATAAACCTCCCTGTACTTACATTACCTCTGTATAACATCCGCCCTTTTGCATCCAGAGACTGGAACTAAAACGGTTCTCGCCTCATCTCATCTCTGAAACGTTTGCTGTTTATTTATCTGTCACTTTCTCATTCAGAATATTTCACCAACAAATCAGAAACCAAAGATATTGTTCTTATCCCACCCTATGGGGGGAATTCAATTGCTGTTGGTGGGTGTGAAACAAGGCAGTGGTAGCCGATCTCGCACCCTTCTTCTGGCCGGCCAAATGTCCGTTTTGGGCAAAAACCGTATTGGGGAGCAAACGCTAATGTGCAAGATCGGGCTGCCGTAAAGCGCAACTATTGTCTTACCGATTCCGCCAGAAATCAATCTCCCTGTTGATATCTATTTAATATGTTTGTATAATGCTTACAGTGTGTCACAGGTGATGGGTATAACACACAGACAGTCATTAGCCCGACGTCGGAATCCCGACTGCACGGCGAAGCCCCTTGCTGCGCTCGCCACCTAATTTATTCTCCCTTTATGGGGGTCATGGACCCCCATGAGGGAGCAGTCGGAATAATGACTGTCATGAGCCGTCCGGGACCCGATGGGCAACAGTACACACACAGCACATTTGTCCCTGCCCCAGCGGAGCTCACACTCTATCCCCGACCACACAGAACACACCTCCACTACAGAGAGCACATCAGGCCCTGCCCCAGCGGAGCTCACACTCTGTATATCCCATACCACACAGAACACACACACACACTACAGAGAGCACATCAGTCCCTGCCCCAGCGGAGCTCACACTATATATCCCATACCACACAGAACACATACACACACTACAGAGAGCACATCAGGCCCTGCCCCAGCAGAGCTCACACTCTATCCCCGAACACACAGAACACACACACACACTACAGAGAGCACATCAGGCCCTGCCCCAGCAGAGCTCACACTCTGTATATCCCATACCACACAGAACACATACACACACTACAGAGAGCACATCAGGCCCTGCCCCAGCAGAGCTCACACTCTATCCCCGAACACACAGAACACACACACACTACAGAGAGCACATCAGGCCCTGCCCCAGCGGAGCTCACACTCTATCCCCGACCACACAGAACACACACACTACAGAGAGCACATCAGGCCCTGCCCCAGCGGAGCTCACACTCTATATCCCATACCACACAGAACACACACACTACAGAGAGCACATCAGGCCCTGCCCCAGCGGAGCTCACACTCTATATCCCATACCACACAGAACACACACACACACTACAGAGAGCACATCAGGCCCTTCCCCAGCGGAGCTCACACTCTATTTATCCCATACCACGCAGAATACACACACACATACACACATACACTACAGAGAGCACATCACGCCCTGCCCCAGCGGAGCTCACACTCTATATATCTCATACCACGCAGAATACACACACATACACTACAGAGAGCACATCAGGCCCTGCCCCAGGGGAGCTCACACTCTGTATATCCCATACCACACAGAACACACACACACACACTACAGAGAGCACATCAGGCCCTGCCCCAGCAGAGCTCACACTTTGTATATCCCATACCAGGCAGAATACACACACCCACTACAGAGAGCACATCAGGCCCTGCCCCAGCGGAGCTCACACTCTATATATCCCATACCACACAGAACACATACACACACACACACACTACAGAGAGCACATCAGGCCCTGCCCCAGCAGAGCTCACACTCTGTATATCCCATACCACACAGAACACATACACACACACACATACACTACAGAGAGCACAGCAGGCCCTGCCCCTGCGGAGCTCACACTTTGTATATCCCATACCACACAGAACACATACACACACACACACTACAGAGAGCACATCAGGCCCTGCCCCAGCGGAGCTCACACTCTCTATATCCCATACCAGGCAGAACACATACACACACACACACACTACAGAGAGCACATCAGGCCCTGCCCCTGCGGAGCTCACACTTTGTATATCCCATACCACACAGAACATAGAATTTGACGGCAGATAAGAACCACTTGGCCCATCTAGTCTGCCCCTTTTTTTAAAAATTTTACCTCAAACCATATTTGATCCTAATTTTTTTTGTAAGAATATCAATATGCTTATCCCAAGCATGTTTAAATTGTACTACTGTATTTGCGTCTACCACCTCTGATGGTAGGCTATTCCACTTATCTACTACTCTTTCTGTGAAGAAATTCTTCCTCACATTTCCCCTGAATCTTCCTCCCTTTAGTTTCAGTGCATGTCCTCGTGTTCTGCTGCTCCTCTTCCTGTGAAGAATGTCTCCCACCTGTACCTTGTTAAAACCCTTGATATATTTGAAAGTTTCTATCATGTACCCCCTTTCCCTTCTCTGCTCTAAAGTATACATATTTAGATCTTTTAGTCTTTCCTGGTACGTTTTGTGATGTAGGCCATGCACCATTTTAGTTGCTCTTCTTTGTACAGTCTCTAATGTATTTATATCCTTCTGGAGATATGGCCTCCAGAACTGAACACAATACTCTAGTTGAGGTCATACCAATGACCTATACAGTGGCATTATTACTTCTTTCTTTCTACTGCTGATACCTCTCCCTATGCAACCAAGCATCTGACTTGCCTTCTTCATTGCTTTGTAACATTGCCTACCTGCTTTTAAGTCCCCTGAAATAGTGACACCTAGATCCCTCTCTTCCTCAGTAGTTTCCATTATAGTGCCATTTATACTATATCGAGTCTTTGGATTTCTGAGACCCAAGTGCATGATTTTGCATTTTTTGGCATTAAACTGTAGTTTCCATTCTCTTGACCATTTCTCTAATCTACCTAGATCCTTAATCATTTGTTTTACCCCTCCTGGTGTGTCTACCCTGTTGCATACCTTTGTGTCATCTGCAAAAAGGCACATTTTACCCTCAATTCCATTTGCAATATCACCAATAAAGATATTAAAAAGCACCAGTCCAAGTACAGATCCCTGGGGTACTCCACTTGTAACCTTTCCCTCCTTTGACTTTACTCAGTTTACTACAACTCTCTGTTTTCTGTCCTGCAACCACGCTCTTATCCATTCAACTATCTTAGAATCCAATCCCAAGCTTTCAAGTTTATTTAACAGTCTGCGATGTGGGACAGTGTCAAAAGCTTTACTAAAGTCTAGATAAGCTACGTCTACAGCCCCACCTTGATCTATTACTTTAGTCACCCAGTCAAAAAAGTCAATAAGATTTGTTTGACATGATCTTCCCCCAGTAAACCCATGCTGTTTTGGATCCTGTAAATTGCTGGTTTTGAGATATACTACAACTCTTTGTTTTAAGAGTGTTTCCATCAATTTCTCTACTACTTATGTAATGCTCACTGGTCGATAGTTGCTTACCTCTTCCTTGCTTCCACTTTTGTGCAGAGGGACTACATTCGCTGTTTTCCAGTCCTCTGGGATTACTCCAGTAGCTAGTGACTGGTTGAATAATTCTGTTATTGGTTTTACCAGCTCCCCTTTAAGCTCTTTTAGTATCCTTGGATGTATCCCATCTGGCCCCATTGATTTATCCACTTTCAGTTTTGAGAGTTCTGTGAGGACTTTCTCCTCTGTAAATGTACTTGTCTCTCCCTCAGTTTTCTGACTATACTTGCAACTTAACTGTGGCCCCTTCCCCTCTCTTTCAGCAGTGAATACTGAGCAGAAATAATTATTAAGGTACTCTTTACCTAGAAGGGCGCCCACGATTTTGATCTTGGGCATCGCAAGGTAAAAAATTGCGTCGGTCGCATCGCATGCGACCAAAAAATCGCATGCGATGCGACCGACGCGATTACCGCGATTTCTCATAGGGAACAATGTTAAATGTCCCAATTGACCCGATTTTCCATAGGGAACAATGTTAAATGGCCCACTATCCACGTCGGCGGGGAGTTGAGAATAGAAAGTGTGGTGAGCGCAGCGAGCCACCGAGCCCGAAGCGTGGCAAGCGGACGCGGATACCTTCACAGGTATCCGCGTCCCCTCGCGGGCTTCACAGGTGTCCGCGTCCCCTCGCTGCGCTCGCCACGCTTCCGGCTCGGTGGCTCGCTGCGCTCGCCACACTTTCTGTTCTCAACTCCACGCCGACGTGGATAGTGGGGGTATGAAAAGGTCGTAGGACGCGTACCGCCGCCCCTTGCGGGCTCGCTGCGCTCGCCACAATTCGGGTTGATGTTGATCATGGGGTGGCGTTAACAATTGGGGGGGCCATTTCACACTTCAGGGTGCCTATTTGGCCTCTGTGGGCCATTTAACATTATTCCCTGTGGAAAATCGGGTCAATTGAGACATTTAACATTGTTCCCTATGGGAAATCGCGGTAATCGCGTCGGTCGCATCGCATGCGATGCGACCGAAGCGATTTACATTTTAACATGTATTTCTATGTAAAATCGCGGGCATCGCATCGGTCGCATCGCATGCCATTATAATGGCATGCGATGCCCGCGATGGGCGCCCTTCTAGGTAAAGAGTACCATTATTAATATTATCTGCTATTACATTGCCCCCCTCAAGAAAACTTCCACTCTCTGTGGAAGTTTTATGTGAAATATATGTGAAAAAAAATATAAAGACTACCTTAATACAAAGTATTGGAGAAAAAACGGAGGCCCTTTGGGTGACCATAGAAACAGGGGAGAAGGCGATTCTTCGTATAGGGGTGATCTACAGACCACCAGGTCAGGAAGAGGAACTAGACAATAGCCTATTGCAGGACATCAATAAAATGGCATTAAAAGGAGAGGTGATAATCATGGGAGACTTTAATCTACCTGATGTAAACTGGGAGCTGCCTGTTGCAAGTCCCAACAGAAGTAGGGACATGCTGAATTCCTTGCAAGGAGCATCACTCCAGCAATTGGTGAGGGAGCCCACTCGTAAGGACGCAATATTAGACTTAATACTTACAAATGGTGACAGGATATCTGACATAAATGTGGGTGAAAATCTGGGATCCAGTGACCATCAAGCAGTATGGTTCAAAATAAAGACAGAGACTGACTCATCGCACACAAAAACAAAGGTGTTAGATTTTAGGAAGGCTGATTTTGTAGAGATGGGAAACTCTGTAAGGGATTCTTTGGCAGAGTGGAAGAACTTGGAAGGAGTGCAGGATAAGTGGGAAAAATTAAAAACAGAACTTTTTAGTTAGGAAAAACACAAGAACAAGAAAGCCATTGTGGTTTGAAAAAGAAGTAGCAAGTATTGTGAAAGCAAAAAAGTTGGAATTTAAGAAATTTAAGCAGACGCAGAAGAATGAGGACAAAGAGGTATATCTTGTTAGACAGAAGGAGGCTAAGAAGGTAATCAGATGTGCAAAAGCTCAGGCTGAAGAGAAAATGGCCCAGTCAGTGGGTAAAGGGGGGAAAACTTTTTTTAGGTATATACTGTAAGTGAAAGGAGATAAACAAAAATTGTAAAAAAACACACACATACACTACAGAGAGCACATCAGGCCCTGCCCCAGCGGAGCTCACACTCTATATATCCCATACCACACAGAACACATACACACACACACTACAGAGAGCACATCAGGCCCTGCCCCAGCGGAGCTCACACTCTGTATATCCCATACCACACAGAACACATATACACACACACACACACTACAGAGAGCCCATCAGGCCCTGCCCCAGCGGAGCTCACACTCTGTATATCCCATACCACACAGAACACACACACACATACACTACAGAGAGCACATCAGGCCCTGCCCCAGCGGAGCTCACACTCTGTATATCCCATACCACACAGAACACACACATACACTACAGAGAGCACATCAGGCCCTGCCCCAGCGGAGCTCACACTCTGTATATCCCATACCACACAGAACACACACACACTACAGAGATCACATAAGGCCCTGCCCCAGCGGAGCTCACACTCTGTATATCCCATACCACACAGAACACACACACACTACAGAGAGTACATCAGGCCCTGCCCCAGCGGAGCTCGCACTCTATATATCCCATAATACACAGAACACACACACACACACACTACAGAGAGCACATCAGGCCCTTCCCCAGCGGAGCTCACACTCTGTATATCCCATACCACACAGAACACACACACGCATACACTACAGAGAGCACATCAGGCCTTTCCCCAGCGGAGCTCACACTCTGTATATCCCATACCACACAAAACACATACACACACACACACTACAGAGAGCACATCAGGCCCTGCCCCAGCGGAGCTCACACTCTGTATATCCCATACCACACAGAACACACACACACACACACACACACTACAGAGAGCACATCAGGCCCTGCCCCAGCGGAGCTTACACTTTGTATATCCCATACCACACAGAACACACACACACTACAGCGAGCACATCAGGCCCTGTCCCAGCGGAACTTACGCTCTATATATCCCATACCACACAGAACACACACACACACACTACAGAGAGCACATCAGGCCTTTCCCCAGCGGAGCTCACACTATATATCCCATACCACACAGAACACATACACACACACACACACACACACACACACACACACACACACACTACAGAGAGCACATCAGGCCCTGCCCCAGTGGAACTCACACTCTATATATCCCATACCATGAATCGGTAATATAGCGTGAACGTATTCAGCGCCTCAGACCGCGCACATCCTGCCCCAGGGAAGGATTTTGTAGCATCCTTTCCATAATCTCACAGATGGGTGACCTCCCTGTAGACACCACTGTGCGCACTTTAGTGTGTGACAGAATAAGGCCCTGAATCTAACGTTCAGCTCCGGTGCTCGCTGCACAAAGCCTCTAAAACAGGTTTTCTCTTCTCATTCATTAACGCTAGTGCGGTACTCACCCGGTGGTGCAGCGCACACTGGCGCATCCACGTGTGGCCCATCATGGCAGCAAAACAAAATCAATCATATAACAAAATGCATGATTACGATGTGCGGGTGGTTGTCAACACCGTTCTGTCATCTGCACATAGTCAAATACAGACTATAGCGTGGCCACTGAACGATATCATTAACATTATCGTATAATGGATTAATGTGCATGCACTGTATCGTTTGTGTAGGATATTGTAACGTAATCGTTCACAGACGATGTCGTCTAATGCAGTCCACACGGACACTACGATAGGCTGGCGTACGGCATGGGGGGGGGGGGGGGTAGCACTGCCTTGTGGCTGTCTGAACCTGACGTATGGTGATCTATACTTCCTGCTGACTGACCACCAGTAATACGGGATTCAGTCATATTCTAGGTAATGATCCAGGAAGAGACAAAGATATTAACTACGAGCCGCTGCTTCATTTCTCAGTGTAATTATTGCCAGTTAATTAAAATCCAGTTATGTTACGGCACACATCTCCCTAATGTAGGCGTTATTTCCTCCCGGTGCACGAAACGCTACGGCTAAAACCCCACAAATATATTTATTCTTATGGTCTGTCGGCCTAAAATTCATTCCTCGCAGTGAAACGCCGTAACTACTGTTACATTAAAAACGAGCGCACGGCTCAAGAAGTATAAAACCACTAATAATATAATAAATGACACAATAAAAGAAAATAATTGTAATAAAATTCCGCTCAGCAAATAAATTCACGATTATTTTTCTTCCGCACTTCACAAACTGGATGAAGTTTTCTGTAATGTGCTCTCTGGAAGTTACTGCACACTAATTCTTATTCCAGACTGGCCGGGGGGACGTTTATTTGACTGTGTGTGCGGCGGAGCAGCCGTTCTTATGGAAGATACTGCGAGATTAACTCTGTCAGCCCGGGACAGGTCCGCGGACGCAGTTGGGCCTCTGAACTGTAAAAGTAAATAAACGTCATTGCCCGTTGTGCCCCCAGGGCAGACATGTTCAGGACTTAGACCAATAATTAGAATTTCTTCTAGCAGCAATTAGGAATTAATTCTTTGAGTGCCAACATATATTGGTGAGAGATGGTCAAAATCTCAGCATCGCTCCCATTTGTTATATAGATTCAAATAAAAGGTAACAGTACAGGTCATTATGGTGACTAAATGTTTGCTTGGCAATTTTCACACCAATTTTGAAGATTCACTTAGCACTCCGGATGTAATAAAAACACCAGCAAGGACAGGCTCCAATAGGGGCTAATGTTACCACCTCGCCTCGTCTTTTGGAGCTGGGCGCGCTACTGCACATGCACATTCTGCTGGCCAGTGTAGTGAGTGTCTGGGAAGGGATCCTAAGGATCCCTTTCCTGATAATCCTTGTCGGCAAAGCTCTGGAATGCGTCACGTCTCGGTCTCATGGTATGGCCAGTGTACCCGGTTATAAAGCAGCGTGAATACGCTGGCGCTGTACCATTAAGTGCTGTTAGTGCTGCACCATACCTCATGGTGATGTCGGCTCTGGGTGTCCGGCCTCCATCCTCCCACGCTGCTGATAACTACATAGACAGTGAGAGTCGTGGTGATGGCTGCAGACAGCTGGGTGGGGACCACTCTGCCCCTGCACAAGGGACTGAATGTACCAGGATAATATACAAGGGAGCAGCAGATGGGGGACTCTCTGTACCAGAGCGCATGGGGTAGGACATGCCAGTCACTGTAACCAGAGATCTGCCTGTCACCCCCCACTGTCACGTCTCCTCGCCCCTTACACTCACACACACTCAGCTGAGTGTGTGTGTGTATATATATATATATAAATATATATATATATATATATATATATATAGAGAGAGAGAGAGAGAGAGAGAGAGAGAGAGAGTAAAGATATGTATTATTTATAGATTATTTATGTATTGGGACAGGTGGTCAGCCAGTGCCCTCCTCCCTGCTCCCCTGAGTCTGACACCACCAGATGCAGTGAGCGGAGCAGATGGTATGTTTGGCCTTGTTACAGCCGCTCCCTGGGGGTCTCCTGCTGGGCCAGTTACACGTGGTACATCAGTCTCTTGGCCTCCGTATACCTCCACCTAATGGAACTTTCCTGGAGCTTACAAGAGCCATACGTCTCCTTCATTCCGCTTTCCCTTCATCTGCCGGTCATGTCCATCATCAGACCGCTGCAGCCATACATACCGCTTTGTCCTGGTGTCCTCATCAGGGCGTTGTACTTCTCTGTTTGGCTGTGGCCTCTGAGACTCTCCCCACTGACAAATGGATGTACAGTAGTCAATAGGTTGGCACCAAAATTTTGACATGCACAAAGGAATTTTCATGTGTTGGGGTTCCATGTAAACACCTATTGACATGGAACCACAACTAGTGTAGAACACACCCTTACATAGTTCTCTCTATGCTTCAAAACATTTCTTGGCATGCTCATGTCGAAATTTTAATTGTCGACCATTGCCATGTCGACCTCTTGTTTGTGATCACCTTTTTTCAGTGTAGACCTAGTTCACCTAAACCTTAGACCCTATGGACCAGATACCCTGACAAATAACCATTCTTCCCGAGGCTTTGTCTAGGGTCCTATTACCCCTCCCTGTTCCCCAGGAGCTGACCATCTGTTCTCACCTCATTGGCCAGGTTGTCCTCCATCTGTTGGGCCTGCTCAGTAGCCCCCCAGATTTGGGCTCTCCATCACGTCACACACTTTCCAGCCTCCCATTGGTCTCTATCATGTCCCCTCCCAGCAGGGGTCTGCCGCAGGGGAAGGGGCTCCCTGTTATTCACATGAAAGCTCCCACAGAGTCTCGGGTCATTTTACAACACGTTCCTGGCGCTTAGTGTTCGGATGGTATTTTGCTCATCACATTGGTACGGATGTAATTAAGGAGTCTCTACGGTGTCACTACTGTATCTCCGCTTGCTGGATGCATTACCCGAGTGGGCTCATTCCCTGCAGAGCAAACACAGATTTTTGACATGATTTGCTCCCCCTCTGCTGCTCTCATGCCGGTCTCATCCGCTGAGTCGCATTCCTCCAGTTCTCCGGCCATAACATTCTATATAAGTACTGACAGCTGCCTCTTTCTCTCTATGCCTTTTCCTGCTGTACCTGTACTAACCACTGCGCGGTCCTTGTGCTGAGCTCCGCCCGTCTGATCACCTGGAATGCTGGGCCACAGGTATAGCCCAATATCCCAATGCTTCTGGCCACGTGTGTATACACACAGCAGAGATAGTTACCTGTTGCACTATGTATATCAGATAAGAAGGGACGTTTATTCTCCAGTAAGTGACGTTTGTGCTATATTGCGCATATTATGGTTTCTCTGCTCATGTGATCATTTATAGCCAATCACCTTTTCCAAACTGCCTAATTTTCACCTCAGACGCCACCATTGCCTGGGATACCAGACGCGTTTCTCCGGGCTTGCAATGTTATAGGTATGTCACCACGCGCGTTTCTCCCGGCTTGCAATGGTATAGGTATGTCACCACACGCGTTTCTCCGGCCTTGCAATGTTATAGGTTTGTCACCACGCGCGTTTCTCCGGGTTTGCAATGTTTTAGGTATGTCACCACACGCGTTTCTTACTCCACTAGTCCTGCCATACTTCATGCATTGCGTTTTAAAGACTGCCACAAAGCCATTTATCAATATTGCCAATAATCTGTTTTAATGCTACTTTTAAATAGGACAATCTACAAAGGTTTGTCTTTGTCAAAGTAATTCCTAAGGATTCCAGCTATTGTGTTGTGTGGTGTGTCACTTACACCCGGTGTGTGTGTGTTGTGTGGTTTGTCACTTACACCTGGTGTGTGTGTGTTGTGTGGTTTATCACTTACACCTGGTGTGTGTGTTGTGTGGTTTGTCACCTACACATGGTGTGTGTTGTGTGGTTTGTCACTTACACCTGGTGTGTGTGTTGTGTGGTTTGTCACTTACACCTGGTGTGTGTGTGTTGTGTGGTTTGTCACTTACACATGGTGTGTGTGTGTGTGTGTGTGTGTGTGTTGTGTGGTTTGTCACTTACACATGGTGTGTGTATGTATGTGTGTGTTGTGTGGTTTGTCACTTACACCTGGTGTGTGTGTGTTGTGTGGTTTGTCACTTACACCTGGTGTGTATGTGTGTGTGTTGTGTGGTGTGTCACTTACACATGGTGTGTGTGGTTTGTCACTTACACCTGGTGTGTGTGTGTGTGTGTGTGTTGTTTGGTTTGTCACTTACACCTGGTGTGTGTGTGTTGCCACCAGTATAACAATTCTCCGTCACCGCGTTTATCTAACCCCTTCAGCCCACTCCCACCGCCCCACAAGACTTCTGTGTTCTCTGCACCCCTCTGTGTTCTGCTTTTTTACCTTTGTTTGGAAGTTGTTGACGCAAATTGCCTGTGACACAGCGCGTCTCTCCGGGCGCTTCTGTGTATGGCAATGCGTTGTATGATACTTGGTAATTACTTCTCTTTCTGCCAGGCGGCATTCCTGACATTGCAGCTCACACAAAAGTAACCCGCACCCCATAGAGGCTGCCAATCATAACCACAGGGGTTGGGATCATTTGGTCTATTGCATTATGGTAGAAAGTCATTAGGTCGAATCCATTAGGTCGACATGCTAAAAGGTCGACATGATTCTAGGTGACAAGGGAAAAGGTCGACATGATTCTAGGTCGAAAGGTCATTAGTTCGACAGGTCATTAGTTCGACAAGGTCATTAGTTCGATATTGTCTATGTCGACATTCACAAGGTCGACATGGGGTTTTTCACTGTTTTTTTACCTGAATGTCAACACAGTCGACATGGACACAGTTTAAAGTGCACTGCATCCCCTCGCATCGCTCGCTGCGCTCGCGATGCGTCGGGCACGGTGCCTCGCTACGCTCGGCACACTATTTTATTCTCCCACCACGCCCTAGTGGAAGGTAGGGCATGAAATACCGCCTGTCGGCACATGTTGGCTCAAAAAAACAGTGAAAAACTCCATGTCGACCTTGTGAATGTCGACATAGACAATGTCGAACTAATGACCTTGTCGAACTAATGACCTGTCGAACTAATGACCTTTCGAACTAGAATCACGTCGACCTTTTCCCATGTCGACCTAGAGTCATGTCGACCTTTTAGCATGTCGACCTAATGGATTCGACCTAATGACTTTCTACCATAATGCAGTAGACCAAATGACCGCATCCCAACCACAGTTACTGGTGCTGCATTCCTCAGCTGCCATTCCTGTACAATAACAGTGTAACAGAAGATGGCCGTGTGTCAGGTTACACACTGAGGAGACCTCTCACACTTGTGTCATGTTATATTCGGTCAGTGTTTGGTGAGAAGTGTTTGCTGTGTGGTTTTAAGGCTGATGGGGCAAATTTCCACCCGGACACCCCCTGTTTGCACATGGATATTTATTTAATATTCTGCAGCTTAACTTTTACAGTACCCTGATGTGAGTGCGGCCTGTGCAATGGGGCGCAGTCACGCCGGCCAAAGCAATGGGGCGTAGTCACGCCGGCCGGTGCAATGGGGCGCAGTCACAGTACATAGTGACACGTTACAGGTGATGTTCTGTCACTCCCGGGGCGGACATGGTAATGGCCGCCCCACTGGGGTGTGCATACCGATATGTGGGAAAACACCCCCCCCCCATGTATACTTCATTCTACAGATATGTAATTCTGTCAGTGTAATAGAACTGTAGGATGTACTTATGGTTAAATCTCCACCACAGTGACGGGTACAGTATGTATGTGTATGTATATATATATATATATATATATATATATATATATATATATATATATTTAGTTGAGAATTGCATACAATTCTGATATGGTGTAAGATGTCCGCAGTACAGAAGTGCATCTATGGCAGACATTGGAGCTTGCAGAACTGAATCACCTCCCTGATATCTGAGCCACCTGATATCTGAGCTGCTGTCACTGTGATCTGGAACCGTCTAGACGCTATATTCCCATAGAAGAGACCCCCAGGAGAGACTGACCTCACACAAGGCCTTGTCATTCCTCTCCTGTCTGTGGTACTACAGAGGCCCCAGATCTCCTGTCTATGGTACTACAGAGGCCCCAGATCTCCTGTCTATGGTACTACAGACAGGGCTGCCAAGAGAAATCCTGGGCCCCGGTACATCAACTTCCAGGGGCCCTCATGGGGGTGACCACAGCATGTTAAGGGCATGTTTAGCACATGAGAAGAACCCACTCCCAGGAGCATGGCAGCCCAAATATACACACAAAAAGACATTCACTTTCCCATATAAATACCCCCACTGTAGTCCCATCTCTGTGTGCCCTGACTTCCTACTGTGCGTGATAGGGGAAGTAGGGTGCCGAGCAGTTTTGGGTGGATGGACCCGGGCTACAGTGGGGGTATTTATATGGGAAAGTGAATGTCTTTTTGAGTGTATATTTATGCTATATCGCCCTGAGGACGGGGGAGACCCTGCAAGTCCTAGGTGCTAATGCAGTCATTTCTGCATAATTGCTTGTGAGAACTATGTAAAAACCGGACCCGGACTAAACCCTGGACTACCGAACTGGACATCAAAATCTGCAGTCCGGGTCTTGTAGTGTCCGGTACGGGGGGTGTCACGTCCGGGGGGTCCCTGTGATAGCTATCATCAGGGATATGGGGAAGGGGAGATTACAGCCTCCCTGTGTGGTCTGGACCCGCCGGTTTTTGCTACATGCCCGGACCATACAGGGAGGCTTTATTCTCCCCCCCACCAGGCCTCCCCACAGCTCCCAGCCCCTATTTTGGAATGCACTTAAAGGGCGCAAGAAAGACCCAAATATTTGTGGGGACTATGTAAAAACCGGACCCGGACCAGACTCCGGACAGGACATCAAAATCTGCAGTCCGGAGCTTGCAGGGTCCAGTCCGGGGGGTGTCCTGTCCGGGGGGTGGGGGGGGGGGGGTGTGTCTTAGTGTCTTATCCGGGGGGTTCCCTGTGATAGCTATCACCAGGGACATGGGGGAGGGGAGATTACAGCCTCCCCGTGTG